>NW_026934639.1:80000-285000 GCF_032062105.1 Saccostrea cuccullata | reverse complement strand
GAATTATGAAATTTTTCTTTCAGTGACCTTGAGCTTCCCAAAATGACCTTGGGTCAAGGTCAAGACACACCCTAAGGTCATGAGCAATCTTTGTGTGGAGTAGTAGATGCTAATGTTCCTTCGTAAGAAAGATATGGACCGGACATGTTTGCATAGACAGACGGACAGACAGACAGCTAGACAGACAGACAGACAGACGGACAGACGGGCAAGCTGATTCCTATATACCCCCCAAACTTCGTTTGCGGGGGGTATAATTAATTATAATATATCTAAAACATTTTTAAAATACCAAGATCAAATGTCAGTTCTACATTTTGAGATCTAAAATTTCATTACAAAAGATGCAAATCTTGTTTTTTGCAATATTTTCATTTGCTCCATAAAATGCCACGAATAATCTAAAATGTGCTTAATGGAACATGCAGTAAACTAGCATAATGCCAAATAGTTAGTAATTATGAAAAAATCATAAATTTATAAAATGGTTATAAAAAAACATGCCCAATTTGCAGTTTTGAATCAATGTCTTGTTTATGAAAAATGAACATGCATTTTCAATTTAGCAAACTTTCTTTGCTTTAAGACTTTTCTTGTTTTGTCCTCATTTCAATTGATACGATGTAATATGCAAAATTTATTTGGTAATAGTGATAAAATGAGTGTTTGCAAATATTGAAATATGATGCACCAAGCTTACTTCTTTCATACCTTGTTTAAATGATTCAATTATTCAATTACTCAAAATGTTACAGGCTCTCATAATTAGGCATTGATATTCTAATTGTAAGTAACATGCATCATACATACAACATCTACACACTATATTAAGATACAGGCCACATTTGTGACATTCTTTGATATATTATCTAATTGATAGATATAATATAAATACTTACTTTGATGATAATTTTCCCCATGAGGTCATGAGGGGAGGGAATTCTGTTCGGAGGTTCTTCAGGAGCATAGAGTAGGTCTGTAACAAAGAAATTAATTAGATTTTCTACCTATCACCAAGTTTATAATACAACAGAATTGTTATGTTATGTATATTATATCAAATGTATATCTCATTACTTTTACATTTTGAAAAAATTGAGAATATGAAGCAATGTTATCTATGATCGATAAATTGATTAAATAAAGTACATGTATTTGTAGCTTTACCTCCTAAGATGGATTTCAGGTATTTTGCCATAACACCTTGCTGTCGTACAGAGCAGTGGTTCTCTATTGATAGAATGACTGGGTAGCTACAATTCATAGAACAATTCATATCAACCAGATTTAAAATCTGGGTTCACTAGTAATAACATTACATTTTTTTAAAATTTTTAAAAAAAAATTGATATATATATACAATATCTATCAAATGCTGGGATCTTCTACAATGAAAAATAAATTTGAAATTAGCTTTACCACAGCTATACATAAACAATTTTTTTTACAGATCACATTTGGATTTTTCAACCATAAATGTTTTTAATAATCAAAAAATTTTAAAAAGTAATAATAAAAACACTTCATCCCACGAAACTTAAATTCACTCAAAGTCCTATAACTCCACTCAGATAAAGAGATCTGTGAGCTGCAGGAAAGTGGTATTACGTGATAGAAGGCTAAAGCTTGTGTTGTTATGTGTTAAAAGAAAATAACACATGTAAATGTATTTCCAAAATGTGAGTTGTAGCAACTAAATAATGAAAGGACTATAAGAAAATACCAAAAAATAATTACACTGATTGTATTTTTCATGAGATTTTTTTTTTTAATTCTGTGTGATCTACCCCTAACAAAACTCAGAGTAAACTCAATAGTAAAATTGTCATTGAATTTCATAGAAACTACAGCTTTGATGAAACTCATCCATGTGTTTAAATCTCAAAAGAGAAATGAAAATAATGCTAGTTTTATTTGATTAAAACATTACACTTATAGATTAAAATAAATCATATTACCTGCTGAATGGAATTTCTCTGATAAAATTGTTACATACAAGCAGATAAAATTTGTAACAAAGCATTTTCCATTATGCTGCGTAAAATTTTTCATAAAGTGAAGGTGTGTCTAGAAATGTGATCTATGCATTTCAGCTCTCTGTGTCTAAGAATTTTGTGCAGTTTGTTTTAACTTTTATTTCAATAAATTTGCATGTGTGTAAAGTATATTTAATAAGCATTTAGTTTGCATCTTTGAAAATCATACATATAGTTTTCACCTTGGCTTTAAAATATTTAAAAAAAACTTTTGACAAAGATGGGATACATCGCATTAGAAACAATTATATAATACGAGGGTGGTTCAAAAATTACGCGGACTTGTTGCACAGAAAAAATATTTCACGACTTAATCGGGCAAAATGTCAAACATAATATAAAAGAATCTTTACTTATATGCTCTTCAAATTTCATATCAAAATTTTGTAAATTGGTATCAATTCTGAGTGATTTTTCAGGACATATCATTAAGTCACGGAGCAGCAAAATCTTCGATGTCACAGGCATTATAAAAAAAAATGTGTTATTGAGCTTTCATTTCTCAACATTTTCCCAAGAGTACCTGTACAGTTTGAGTTACCTTATCTACTCAACATCCAAACACCATTTCTCGTCAAGCTTGAAATCTATCAAACAAGTAAAGAATATTTTTTTTTTGTTTTAAAACCAAAAACTGCATGTATTTATGAGATATAGTGTGATATTGGTGACTCTCAATCACGTTCTTTTCAGTCGGATAAAGTTTTCGTCGATAATCTTCTTCACGTCCTCCCGTATAGCCTTTTTACAGAGGTCTAACGGTCTAAAATTTCAATTTGCTATTTGTGGACGAATGTCACGAATACCCTAGTTTATTTCATGTTTTATCATGCATATTTTTTATCTATGTTGGCGATATCTCGAGCATTACACATATTTTAACAAAAGTGTGGTGCGCCGTCAATTCAGAAGATGTCATTTTCACAGTCGTTTTCACAGGAAATGCATCAGAGAAAAATCACTATATTTCTGTTAGTACTTCAAATATCACATTAGAAAACTAAATACATAATAATAGAACAATTTAAAGATATATTTGAGAAAATTGTCGGAAAATATCGCAAATTATAGAAAATAAATGAGTTAAATTTTGGATTCCGCATGCTTTTGCTTCAAATTTTTTGTCTTGCTCCGTACCTCTCCATCAGCGATATCAACATACCGATAATTCTAGTAGAATTTTTTTTAAATACAGAAATTTTGCTCAAAATTTATTGGAATCTTTGAGATACATATTTCTGTGAAGTTTCATTAATATATGACATCTGTAAGAGTAAATACTAGGAATGTCCGCGTAATTTTTGAACGGCCCTCGTACATGTGTATAAGTACCAGATTTAAATAAATAAACAGTCACATTTGTATGTATCTAAACTTTAAAGGAGAATGAAATGAACACAGCCATTCCATTATACACTAATATGATCATCCACCGGTGGCTGTAGCAAAGCAGAATATGGCTACATGGGAAAATTTAAAAAATCATCTCTAAACAAAAGCAAAAAATTTTGACTGAAAATGTTGACAAAAAAATAAAAAAACTTACGGTGAAGACTGAAAAGCGTAGTCCTTAATGGCAGAAATGACATCACGGAAGAATATCTTGGAGGTAAGTGTGTAACCATGGTAAATAACGGGTTCATCATCCGGCCCATCCCAGCAATCCACTGTCAGAAAAAAAAACAGGTCTGATGTATACAAAAAACCGCAATATCATCGGGTATGATATTGATATTATTTACCAGAAAGAGTCAGACTGGAAATACTAAACACTACTTTGAAATTTTTCAGAAATATTTCGTAGTGGATTGAAATTTGTTACCAACCATTACTATAAAACATGTACAGTGTATAGAGCTCATCTCATTAAAGTCTGTTCACAACCTGGTTTTTCAATTGCTTCACATACTGTAAATGTATTATATTTAGCGTGTATGATATTTGGCGGAAATTGACTTTTGAATATGTTAGCGTAGATTTGATTTAGCGCATTTCTTCATATTCTTATTTATGTGTATATGTGCAAAACATTTAGCGTTGTACTTGATTTTGCAGTTGCTGCATTCTACCAAAGCCGCTAAAAAGAATACACAGCTAAATGTTATACGTTTACAGTATACTATTATTATCTCTATATAAGGACATGATGACCTACATTCCACACAACGACAGCCTCGAGTCAGAGCTGTTATATAGGCATCCACTCGACTTGGTCCCCTCAACTGGTCTTCTATCAGGTATCTATAACAGACACACAGACAGTATAGTCACTATAACAACTGATAGATAAAGAAATACAGGTGACTTTATAATTTTTTTTATGTCCCTTTCTTAAGAACTTCAGTTTATCATAACGTACGTCAAAAGCACACTTTTATGACGCCAATCATAACTCATGATGAGTTTAATAACAACATTTTTTTAAAGCTTTTTACAAGAGGAAGATTATTTCTATGGTTGATAAAAAAAAATAATTCTTCATTAAATGTTAAATGTTAGAAAATACTCTGATTACGTTTAAATGTACTCTCGTCTTGTCAGTATCTAGTACTGTTCTTTCATGATAACCTACGTGTTATGGGAGGAGCTGATGTAGTAGTTGATGATGGGTTGTGTCAATAACATATTAACATTTTTTAAAAACACAGCTTTTTGCAAGAGGAAGATTATTTCTATGGTTGACACAAATACACCCATCAAATATTGTTCAATAATCATAAATTGGTTAGGGTGCTTAACATTAAATGTTTCAATGAAATTTCCATTTCTTATTATGTTTAAAATATTGTACTCATGATTACGTTTAAATGTGTGTTACTATCCATCTGCAGCTTTAAATTGTTTATTGCATATTTTATGAAATAATGGAAATGCTACAGTCTAATAAAAAAAAATCAAAAATTAATCTAGTATAAAATTCTGTGAGACTTTTTGTTGCAAATATATAAAAATTGAAATAACAATGAACTACGTGTTATGTTTTAATTACATTACATCCATTGAAAGAGGCCATCAAGCTGATGTAGTAGTTGATGATGGGTTGTGTCTCCATGTCTTAATTCTCTCTAATTTGATACATTTCTGCTATCAAAAATCGCCGGTGTACAGGGTTAAACAACTGCAACTATATTTTAACATTTTTTAGGATTATGAAATTTAAAATTTTAAAGACTGTTTTTTTTTTATAAAAAAATCACTTAAATTAAAGGTCAAGTGACCTTGAAATGGCAAGGAGCGACCACCGTGAACCCTGTTTTCTAGTTAAAAACAAAATCACAAAAGCCCCACTACATTACAATAATACAACACAGCAGTTCACTGAGTTATTGAAGAAATGAAGTTGTGTTAATCTGACTATTTACTTTGTACTGGTAATCTAGTACAAAGATTTAACAGAAATTACAATGCTGAATGATATTTTGAGGGCAACAGAACTTATAATGATCAAGATTCTCATACATGTACAACCATATGTGAGGAGAAGATCAATTGAATGTTTTCAAAAAAGATAATTACATAGATTAAAATTTCCTTTCAACATGTGAAAAAATTGGAATGCAAATAGAAACCAAGTTTTCTTTTAAGTGGTATAATCAAAATTTATTTTTCTAAAATTATTTGGTCCATTATGGTTCAATGAATAAGAAAATTAAGCCTTCTGTTACCATCACTTTGAAATGTAACTAAAATGCATATTTTATTTATAGAACTACAAAAAAGAGGCCCTTGGGCCACAATGCTCACATGAATCACTTTGATTCTGCTGTCTTTCAAGAGCTTTTCCCCATTGTAATACTTACAGTGATCCCACAGTTCATGATTTGAACAATTTAGAAAATACATTAACTCAGGAATTTCCCATATAAGTTTCAGCTTCTCTGGATTGGCGATTCGTAAGAAGATTATAAAAGATTTTTTTCAATATGCACATATTTCAATGTAAAACCTATCATTCCCTATTCATAACACACCCTACCCATAGGGGCCATGATTTGAACAATTTAGAGTATGCTAGCTGTAGAATTGTAGCTCTCCGAAAAAATATATTCACAGATCGGAATGCTACAGTGCGATCCATTGAAAAAACTGTATATTTATTGTGCACAAAAAAGTGCACTGTTTCACGATTTATTGCTCCATGTTTTTAACACTGCCATCTCAAATATTACTAACTGTGTGTTCCTAACACATTCTTTCACTGTTTCCACAACAAAATATTCCTTATAATAGTTTTAATAGCCTTACTGGTCCTGAAATTAAGATCATCGAAAATATTGTCTATTTATACTGCCATTTTGGTTTGCAAGATAATTAGGTCCAACGCGCTTCGTACAGATGTTAGCTACGAGAGTAATTGATAAAGGAGAAAGGGCTTTTTTTGAAATCTAGCTTTTTTGCAATTGAGGTAAGAATTTGGAAGAATTAATCCAGACCCGAGCGCACTTTTTTGTGCGTAATAAATATACAGTTTTTTCAACTGGTGGCACTGCAGCTCTTTCGTCTGTCAATATATTTTGTTGGAGAGCTATAATTCTGCAGCTAAGAACATGCATAAACTCTAGAAGCTTCCATATTCATTTCAACTTTTTTTACCCAGTAGTTCTTTGGAAGATTTATAAGGGCCTTTTCTATATTTCAATGTAAACATTTTGTTTTCCTATTGTGGCTACACCCTTCCCTTAGGGGCCATATGATTTGAAAAATAAATAATCTTCACTATCTTGATAACCTTCCATTTAAGTTTCAGCTTTTTTGGCCCTGTGGTTCTTGAAAAGAATATTTTTAATGACCCTATTTTTGTCTTTTCTTGATTCTCTCCCCTTGTAATGTAGCTTAACTTTTCATTTTTAATGATTTAAACTCCCCTTCACCCAGTAAAGCTTTACATCAACTTTGGTTAAAATCAGCGGAGTGGTTCTTGAAAAGAAGTTAAAATGTAGAAGGTTTACAAACTGACGGGAAAAAAATGGACAATGTATGATTAAAAAAAGCCCACTTAGGCTTTCAACTCAAGTGAGCCAAAGAACCTGTTTACTAAAGAAATAAATAACAGCCCTCTCCTTCAGTAAATATTACCTATTGAACTGAGGTGGTCTTCTAGCTGCAGCTGTTTCTGAGGTTCAAAAGCTGCTATCAGTTCCTTAGATTGGTCCTCTGTTAAATCCAGCTAGAAAAATCAAAACTGGTTGAGAGCATGTTTTTTTTTTTAAACATAACTTTAATTTGGTGTCTATCAGGTCGACATCCTGCCTTAAACAGGCTGATAATAGCTGGGAAATGGTCTTTGAGCAATTAACCCGGCTAAAAAAGTCTTCCAAAATGAAAGGATGACTTGTAAAATGTACTATCTATCCTTAAGTAAATAATATGATTCATTATAAATATGTTGCTTTGCTTCATATATATGCCAATTACATACAATGATCGATTGTGATAGATTATGTCCCTTGCAAGGTCATGCCACTCATTTGAAAAATCACATTGTCAAGATATTCAATGGCGAAGGGTTTCAAATTTGACCTTTCCTTAGGTATATATATGTACATGTATATTAGAATGTCATGTTTTATATTAATAAGAAAAATCTTGGGGACAAGAAAAACGTTACAGTGTCATCCAAAGTTGTTATTCTTTTTTCAATAAATGACACTTGTAAGTATATACAGTAAAACTCGGTTATAATAAAGTCACTAGGACCTATGAAATTACTTCCCTATATCCATAATTTGTTATATCCATACAAGGAATTCATTAACCTTGTATAGCTGGGGATCCAAGATAACTTCGCTATATTTGTGAATTCGCAATATTTGTATTCGTACTCAACGAGTTTTACTGTATGTCATTGAATAGTACCTTTTGTTCATGGTAAAAGAATTTGCAGAGATCTGTAAAGGTCCAGTAGCCTTTGCCATCATCATACTTCATAAATATTTCATCTACTTCTGGCCTCTCTGTCAACATGTGATAAAATTTGACAAACTCCTCTGCATCCAGCACAGGTTTACCATAGGTTTTAGTTGTGTCTGCTTTCTACAAAATACAATACAGACACATGCAGTTATCTCTTTTAAAAACAAAGAGGATTTCTTTCTTTTCAATATTCTAAACAATATATTCAGGAAAAGAATATTCAAAACCTCTCACATCAAACAGTTTCTGGACATATTTTTTATCCATGTCTGCATTCAACTGCTTCAGTAACTTGAGAATTTCCTCAAAGTCCAGACTTCCATCGTTGTTCTTGTCAGCCATTTGAAAGGCTTCTTTGATCCAAGTAAAATCAGATAAGGAAGCAAAACATGTGCTGTAAGATCTAAATTGATTATACTTATCATAAACAATACATTTATTACAGATTTATACATATAAACCTACACCTCAACCATTACATACTGGCTACCTCCCATTTCAAGCAGGCATTATAATGAAGTGTACAGATAATACATGTACTGGATTATAATTGAGAATTTGTACAAAGCTATATGTATGGCACTCTCATTTTTCCAAAGTGTGTGTCAAATCAAAGATTTAACTTAAGTAAAAAAATTTTTATAGTTATTTTCACAAAAATCAAAATTTATGAATACTCTTTGTGCAAAAATACACTTAAAAGTCATAAACTTAAAATTTCACCATAAGATAACAAAAATTTTACTAAATGATGTTATCATAGCTCGATAGTAAGGATATCGGTCAGTCTGTTGTTTTTGGTCCATGTATTGTTCCATGTGGAGAGCAAATCGCAGACCTTTGACCCAGTCATCTCTCAGCTGGTGAGACTCGGACATTAAGTGCAAGACTTCATGATTCGTACCAACCACCACCGCAAAACACTGCCCTCTCTGGAAAGAAAACCTAGACATCAGGTTAACTGTATGTAACACTCAACCAAATTCATATATATTATTATACCAGTAACTTGATCCGAAGAGTCGTATCACGTCGAGTTGACAGGCGTGGATCATCAGATCAAATGAGACATGAAGCGTCAAGTTTGATCTGATGATCCGCGCCTGTCAACGAGACGTGATACGACCCTTCGGATCAATTTACTGTTATAATGATAAATTTATTATATACCCCCTTAAAACTATCTAAATATAGCAAAATAATATTTATTCAAAAAACAAAGCATAATAACAAGGGATTTTTTAACACGCAAGAAAAATAATGTCATGTTTCTGCATACTACGTCATCAGTTTCAGAGAGTGGTGATATGGATTCAGAAAACCACAGTTTGGTGATCAGGAAAGTCGGATCACGTCACGTGATTGCGTAAAATCAACAGTAAAATTGAGTGATACACATTAGGTATAGAAATGCATGCATGTAATAATGGTCAAAGTCTCTTACAATAAATCATTATAACTAGCTAAATAGTTAACACTTCAATTATTAGACCAGCTAGTATTGCTTATAAGAAATTACCTATATACAATTTTAATTTACAATAAGCAAGCATATTAATCAATTTAAAATCTTGGTATTCCTAGTAGGGAAAATATTTTTGATCCTTCTTTACTTGAAATCTTGCATTAGTTTTTTAAAGTTTGTAGTGGTACGTGTCAATGTCTACAAATCATTAAAAGTCAATAGCTTACTGTTGTTGTATGTAATTAAATGATCTAGTGCAGTCAGGAGTTACTTCTCCCTGACAAATATTTCGGCCTACACCTTTACAGAGTGTAAGGCGATTACCATTTGACTGTTCAAACAAAACCGTTTGTAATGAATTTGCACACATTTAAAATTCCTATATCACACAGAACTCATGAAAAATCCTTGTTTACTCTTCTGCTGTGATATACATGAAAGTCTTGACCAATACTGTATACATTTACATAAATAATTCAAAACATTTACCCA
Source organism: Saccostrea cuccullata (assembly GCF_032062105.1). Classification (NCBI taxonomy): domain Eukaryota; kingdom Metazoa; phylum Mollusca; class Bivalvia; order Ostreida; family Ostreidae; genus Saccostrea; species Saccostrea cuccullata. Next base: position 275,094 of record NW_026934639.1, on the reverse strand, counting down.
CCCTTCACAATTAACCAGGCCACTCCCAGTCCTTCTTTGGACATTTTTCGCCAAAATAAACAGAAATTTTTAATTTTCTTTATTATATTCAATCTGACTGACAGAAGTTATCTATACCTTACAAACCTGCATCTTCTTTAAGTTGCAGTTATGGGATGTGGAATATCTTAATATATTCGAACAAAAAAGATAATGCTCATGCATTTAATATTGCTTGATACTAATTGATTCAATCTGATGTGTTATAGAAGTAATATCATGTACACCAATGAGTCACTTCCCGTTATCTAATGTACATTTGATTGCTCTGAATTAAACACGTAATATGAAGGTAATAAAAAGAGCAAGTGTATCTGAAGAAAATTATCAGCAGTATGTTAATGGAGCATTTATGTCTGATTGGTATAAATATGATGTAATGAAAATGTATAGGGTGTTTCAAAAACCTTTTCTAATATTCTTATAGACATGTATCAAATTAATTAATCTATAAAATTTGTATGCTATTAACTTCAAATAAATAATAATGACCTAACTTCTTGACTGCCACCACAACAAACTCCTGACCATCACCATTTCACAGTGCCCTGCCACAATTGTGTCCAGAAAAATTCCTGCTAATGGTCACACTAGTACTATACTAGCTACATTTCTCTAGTCACCTGCATGGAGCAGTGGTCAGAGTGTCTGCGCTAGAGTCATGGAGTAAGGAGTTGATCCTTAACTGCAGGTTCAAATCCCACTGTGGAATGTGGACACTAGTCCTTCAGATGAGGCCATATAAACCAAGGTCCTGTGTTGCAATAGATACTGGCACAATTATTTTGCTAATTAAATCCTTAAATATATGGCCTGCACCTTGGGGGCAGGGTTTTGTATGACAATGCACAAGATCATGTGCAAAATTGTGTTCATTATTTTCAGGAATAAAGGATAAGTAGTTTAAATAAATTCAAACAAATCTTTTCCGGCTCTCAAGGGGGGGGGGGGGGGGAGCAAACAATTTTTTTCTCTATAGCTTGAATGTAGACTACCAAGGTTGGTTAAAATAACTCCACAATTTCATGTGTTTATTTCTTTTTCTTTGATATGAAAGGAAGTCTAAAAATAAAAGCATTGTAAAACATATTACAAGCATCATTTTGAAACACCCTGTACCAGTAATTAGATAATTGTTGGGACACTTTCCTCTTTGACAGGACAATTTAATCACAAAAAATATGAAATAAAAAGACAACACTTCAAGCATTTATCACTAGATTTGTCAATATATTGCACTACAAGCATCTATCCTCATCTAATTAACAAAAGAACACAGAAATACTAGAATTATTATTCATACACCCATTACATTAAGTGGAATATGATACAGATATGGATTTCAGCTGTATGATAAACTCATCAGGGAAATTACTGATAATTAAATGAGTTCCACAACCAACTTCCCAAGTCCTACAGAGAGGGTTTATAACTAAGGCTCATATTGCTGGTTTTCTTCAATATCCCTGGATGCACCAATGGATTTCATCTGAATAAACCAAACTTATATGAAACTGTTTAACAGAAAATGTTCAATTGCAATACAGTTCTTACAGGTCTATTTCCTTCGGTATAATTGTAACAATGCCAAAATCTGTCCCAAACAAGTTTTCATAGGTGGGAGGAAAAGATGATAAATGAAAATTTAAATATGTTTATATTTGAATGAGAAATCTTGACAGCCTGGTAAAATGAATCACACCCTCCCACTTATTTCAGATATTCAGAATTCCATAAGGCACGGACTGGTACTCCATTTATTATAATTCAATTGTTCACTCAGACTTTTCTATATACTGGTACTTTTCACCAAGGTGAATCTAGCCATTATGTTCACATTCAATATACAGTGTTATAGCTACAAGTTCTGGGTTGGTTTGTCACAACATCAATTTTTTTCTGAGACATATATTTCAAGGGCATTTAATATTCTCAATGCTCAATAGTAGAACATTATTTTTTTTTTTAATCTGCCATCCAAATTTAATAAGCTTCAAACATTTAACTATTGTTTTCTGTTAGAAAAACACTTTTTTCATGAGAACTTTATTTTTGGCAAGATTACTCAAGACAATGGACTCAAGAAAATTTCATTCTAGAATAATAAATTTTATAAGATCAGATTTTTTAAAGTTTTGTCCGAGTTCAAGTTCAATTTATTCCCTCAAACCAATTAATGGTACATGCATGAGGTTCTATGTAGTATGTACAATATGTAAATGTGTACAAAAACAAAGGCACCACAAGGTGTAGCACCCTCTCACAAAGAGCATATTGATCCCTAAGCAAATTACGTCATTTCCCATTTTGTACAGAATTTGACTCACTCATCCACAAATTAACACACGTGATTGCATAACTTTATCCCCTCAAACTCCATTGCAAGTGATAACATTAAACAAGACCAAAAGAATCAATTTAAGGACTCCTGATTTTGTTATTATAGGCTATTAGTTCATTTTGCTTAATTTTTTATCTATTTATTTCTTTTTAATGTGTTAAAAACCAAAGTGCAAATGGACCCAATTAAATCATAGAAAAAAAAAATGAAATGGCCTTACTTATAACAATTTTCATGAGAACTGCATGTCTCCTGTAGTTGTACAAAAATAAAGTTCTGGGAAATAAATTAAGTAGTTTAAAGTATTCGCAGCGGAGAAAAATTTTAGACAACTAGAGTTTATATTTTTTAAGGAGTAGTTTTATGTTTACTTATTAAATAATGACATACTTTTAATCATTTTCCTAACCTTGAATGGATAGTCTGAGTGAAAGTATATTTTTGGATAAATAAATCAATCAATTCGTAAGCATATATGTATTAATTGCTTGCTATTACCAACTTGTTTGTATTAAACAATAGCATATGTCATTTTGACATTCCATAAAAGATTTTGGTAGACTGTAATTAACTATGTTCCATATAATATGTAATTCATTTTACTGATGTATCAATAAATCATATAGCTACCTGGATTCATTAAACCAAATTGTGGGCATTTGCATAAGAAACAAGATTGACCGGTTATATATGTAGTGCTATACTAAACAATTAGTTTCCACCTTATAAGCACTCTATACTCCCTGAAGGATAGAAATTACAGCAATTGCCAGTCTTAGTATTTTAGCTAGTAAAGATGTTATGGTTTTATAAGTCATGAAAACATAATTTACATTACATCTATTAACAAACAAAGTTAGGAACAGTAGTACTTGGAGAACAGTCAACACAACTTATACCATGCTATACTGAGGTTGGTGTAGGTTTGGCACCTCTGGATGTTTTAATGTATCAATTTTGGCTAATTTCTCGCTATTTTTGAGCAATTTGAAAAAATAAATCTTAATTATTCAATAGTTGGGAAGGAGACGGGGGATACGGTCAATAAATTTCCCCTTGAAAAGATATATTACGTGTATATGTTTTGTTTTTTTTTCTTACTAAAAAACAGCATGAACTCTGTTTTAAATGCTCTAAGATTCTTACATCATAAGGGTCCAGCCTTTTTGAGTAATCTTTTTCTCCCTCTCGAACTTCTCGGATCTTTGATATTGGCCCTATTATAAACAGATAAAAATTTAAGTTGAAAGAGCATGTTTGATTCCTGTTTTATATTATATCAAAAATATTTTTTGAAAGGAATAAAAAATGGCCTCACATACATGTATACTAATTAAAGGATTAACAATATGGCACACAGCAGTTAAACCAATTAATATGAGATTTTTTTCAATATAATGATTTTTTTAAAGGCATCCAAAGATTTATCATCTTAACACATGTATATATATATATATATATATATATATACTTTCGGTAGCGATGGTAAATTATTGAAAATTTGATTTCATATCAGTGTCGTCTCTATTTGTTTTTAGTGTATGCTTACATGAGATTCTCTTTTTGCGGAATCTTTTTTCTGACCCCGAGTAACGTAACACCATGTTTTCTGTGTCCAGGTAAAATGTCCGGGGGTAAAGCAGGCCTCCACTTTTGACCTTGTACAGCATACTTCCTTGGCTTAGCATGTACAGGAGCTTGTCAACTGGAAAACAACATCTTAATTAGAAACATCTGACATATCTAACCCCTGGTTAATGTTTTATGTATCAATTAATGCATGTCTGTAACTATTATAACTATAACATGCAGCACATACCAGGTAGCCAAATAATAATTTCATTAATTGCAAAATACATTTAGTAAATGCACCTTGCTTTCATCACTTGGGTAATTTTTTTTCTTGGAAACATCAAAGCATTTCTAAACTTACCAGCCTCTAGGGAAAAAGAATCTGGGTGTTTCATATCTAAAACTACCAGTCTTAATTCCAGCTAACACTAGTAAATGACAACTTTCTTCAGACTTAGTTTCCTAAGTAATCACCCAAGACAATTAGCCATGTTTTACAGCTACATGAAAACAATTGCAGAATTGACACCCCTAGCCTAGGCCCATGTCTCCTGACAAATTACCCAGCAATCTCCCCGACAAATTACCCCAGCATTCCCACCAGTAACTAGATTAACGGGGTAAAAACCAATAGTCAAACTTTCTACAACACAGATCAATGGCATCCGATGCAAGTTTCCTTTCCTGGAATTTAATGGGTGGTATGTAAGAGACGTTAGAACAATGAAGAATATGCTTATTACAGAATTATTACATCAAACTCTTTCGGAAATTGAAATTCAGTTCTATGAACAGCAATTAAAATGGATGCATATAAAAGGAACCATAGGTAAATTATATACATGCAAGAGCTTTAAAATTGTTGGCTTTTTTCAGTTTCTGTAAATATATGATGGAGTTTGAGTATAAATGATCAATATACTTATCAAATAGCCAGTAAATGTATCTGACACTTTGAAACAAAGGGGTCATAAAAGTGCAAGGATTGATAAATACTTCATGATTTTCCCCATGGAATTGAACACCAATAATCTGCATTCTACAGTAGTTAAATGTTTTATGCAGATATATAATTTGCATTGAGCCATTTTTATCTCTTCATGCAATTATGCATATCAGGTACAAGTACATAAGAATACCCAAAACATGAATTTGGATATAAATTACCAATAAAGATTGGAAACACACCCTGAACTTTTAAAAAAGTATTTTTAGAAAGCCCCTGAATAAGGAATTATTTTATCAATTGCATGGCTTCTGAAAGACTGCATGTAGTTATAGCCCAGATCTGTGAAAAATACTGACAACAAATAATCTTCACACGGGAGTGCAAGTTATAATGATATTATGATAAATTTCATGTACATGCTATTCATTTCCCAAAATTAAGATACTTTGCAGTTTGATGTAAGATAAGCAAAGAGTAATTTTCTGTTTTAGTCAGCTCTTTCACTTCATGGTATCACCCGTCTGGCGAAGTCAAGTGGTTAGAGCATCTGCTTTGGAGTTATGAAGTAAGGAGTCGATCCTTATGTTGCGGGTTCGAATCCCACTGTGAGATGTGTAGAACGGTCCTTCAGATAAGAACGTATAAATTGTGTTCAAAGATCCCTCCCTGCTCAATGGCCGTAAGTGCCGAATACAAAATTCACAGCTCTCCATCAGCAAGTTGTGGTGTCTCCATTTGAGTGAAAAATCCTTGAGAGGGATAATAAACAACTTACAATCAAGCAATCAAAAGACCTGGTTACCCATACAGCTACACATCAATATATACACATTTTTCTATACAATTTCTAGTACATAGTACACACAGATTTAATAATAGGTTACCTGAATTAGGTCTCTGTACCCCCTTCCACTTACTCCCCTCCTTGGGGGGTCCAGATTGGGGGGGACCAGTTTCTGGGGAGTAGCGTGATCTATGACTTCTACATGTATTTCCCATTTTAGATTGTTCACATTATCTAAATTCACAACAACCATAAACAAGTCTTCAAAGATAGCCCGAAGTTGTTAATGATTCCTTATCAGATTGATAAATTGAAACTATTGTGTATTTCGTCCTGACGTACACTATTTCCTTACGACACCTTTTCCTCATGTCTAATGTGATGGTCCAACTTAGAGTCCTGCATGCTGAATACTTCAACTATTAATTATTCTATGATTTCAACGTATTCAATTCAACGAATTTAATATTAAATTACAAATCTTCAGGTAATTTTAAAGTCCTCTGAGCAGAATCAAGTAATAATTATACTAGCTTGAATAACTCCTTTGAAGGCGTGCCTTTGAGGAAGATATAAACATTTTGTGTTAAAGTTAAAACAACACGTCTCTGTCTACCTTTATGACCTTTGTACATGTAGCATGTTAGGTAGGTATTTATGGCCATGCACTTAAAGTAGTAAACATCTTATGCCCCTCTAACATGCACCTGATAGAGCACAAATAGTCAAATGTTTCAGTGTATGTTTATATAAGTAAATCTAAAAATTCTAAAAATCTAAATATGCAGTGACAGCAATAAGAGTCTGACTATAATTACACATAGACCTCCTATTATTCAATTTCGTACCCCAGGGCTTAAACAGATTAGAATCAGGCAGCACTTTTACCATGTTTACAGAAATAGGAGGTAGCCTGTGGGAGTTATCTTAATCAAATTTGTTATCATTGACAATTTTAGTCAATTTAAAGTACTGGATACTGATCAACACATTTTGGAAGGTCTTAAACAGATTACACATTTGAATTACAGGTAATTAAAGAATGTGTGAAAAACACTATTTACCATACTTAGTAAGTATGTGAAAGGTGAACTTATAGTGAACAAATAAGAGAATAAATACAACGTTTATGTAGTATCTTCTTGGCTTGAGCAATATTTTGACATTAATTTTTATTCTCTATTTTCTTTATTATTTGTTATATATTAAATCACTTAGAATTAATATCATTTATTATTTTTTAAAGAAATTGAACTTAATTAATAAATGATATTAAATATTAATGTTTTATTCCATAAAATCAAATATTTTCCCGTAAATAGAAAAAATAAAATTGTATAAAACCTCTTAAGCATACATAAGCTAAATCAGGTATTCACAGGTAAATCCAGGTAAATCCAAACCAGAAATCGGACTATAATTGCTATCAAAACACACTTCACACCAATTGTTCTTACCTAATTATCAAATGTGTGCAAAACGGTAACACACCATTGAGCCTTATTTTGCCACACAGAGTTATAAATTGCTGAATTTCACTTTTTGTATACTTAGACTTTCTATATGTTTGTTTATTTACTGTCCCTTTTGAGAATTTTTCACTTATACTTAGACACCACCAGTTGCTAAAGGAGGGCTGCAAGACCCTATCTTAGGCACTCAGAGCCATTAAGCAGTGAGGCATGTTTTATTGGCCAGCACCTACTGCGACACGTATGGGACCTCCGTTTATACGGACTTATCCGAGGGACTGATCTCCAAGTCCTGCTATAGGATTCAATTCCTTACTCAGCAACTCTACAGCAAATGCCCAGATCTGACTGTCAGACCACTGCTTCATGTGAGAGATACTTGATATCTGAAAAAATGTCTGTATTAAAGTGTAGTACGATATCTCAACAATTTTAAAAATTGCACCAGCTTGTGGGATTGAGTTGCATACTGCACAAAAAGTTAACAGCTGGACAGGTATGATATGCAAGACTGCATGTATACCTCAAATTTCACTCTTTTTTAAATTTAAAGAGGTATGCATAATACTGAATACTTCCTAAGAATAATATAAAGAATCTTGTGAGACATTCCAGACATTTCATCTTTCACATTTTACTTTTAGGAGAAGCTATTTAAAACAGACATCATGTTATATATATCACGTACATGCAATTTAAAAATATCAAAAGAGGTAATGAACACTGCACATTAAAGTTTCTTACTATTTCAAGCATACTTCAAGTCAGTTTCTATTAAATGAATCAATAAACTGAGCTACATGAACATCTCTATAATACATATAGTTATATCAGATAAATAAGTTCATTGCATTTGATGGTCAAATTTAGAATGAAAATTACACATTAACTTTATTTATCATAAATGAAAGTTATATACTAAGTACTGGTATAGTATCAGATGTTTTATTCATTCAAATAATGGTAATAAATATGTGTACTAGTAAACTAGGTATAATTCAATTTTATCTCTTTTTTCAACAATGATGATTCATCTATACAAGGCTACAAATGTCATCTGAGATAGATCATATTATCATTTTAAAGAACCAACCCAGATATTTCTTTATATTCATAGTTGGTATGTACATTTGAAACAACCAAGATTTTGTCTTTGTTGAGGCTGCTACCAAATAAGAGGGTTCATGCATTATCATTAATTATGTATACTTAATTCATGCAATCAAAATGCAGTCTCTTATCATGCTTATGCAGGACACAAATATTATACAAACTAAAATTAACCTAGCTCCTCTGATAAATTTGCCTACCTCCTAAAACTCCAAATTTTGAATCTACAACATGAAACATGGAGAGATATTACATACCATGTTGGTTTGACAAGTCTTGGCCTTTTTTATCTGTTATTGTGTTAGCCATTTTAATCACTCCTCATGATATTTCATCTCTGACCCTTTTCCTCATACCTTTCAATATCTATCTAGGTGACAATTATCTTAGTTTACATTTGAATATTAAGTAAATTGTAAACTTAGTTGTTATATATTTAGCAACTGTTTACATTCAATGTTTCTAGGAAAACAATGTACAGTACTTCCAATAAAATTTCTGGTATAAGTTGCATTACCAAAGTGCCATACACATTTTTTTAAGGTTAACCCCCCCCCCCCCCCCCCCCCCCCCCACAAAGAAAATAACATCTTAGTTTTTTGACCAAAAATAATTGTAAAATGTTTTATCTAGGGAATTAATTTAATAGCAACCCTAGTTATACTGTAGAAGCTGGGTTGGGGCAGTTTGTAAACGTGTTATACCGCGAAGCCGTTTATAAAAAAGCTAGGTTATATCATGATTATAACTTGATTTGCTATTCATTCCTTAAAATTTCATATTTCATCATAAAATATCTTTTTTAACACCTCTTTTCTTAAAGCTGCAATGGTTTAACATTGAAGATTGAAGTAGTTGTTCCACATGAATTGCTGGGGCTACTCACAAACTATATCATCCTATCAAACTTTACAGTCCCAAATCTTAGAACCTCCTTTTTTTGATGGAAAAAATTCAACATAAATTATGTTCTTTATTTTTTGCTATAAAACTTAGGGACTGTTCAGTTAATCATCTCTGCTGCATCATGTATCTGAAAATTTGTTTTAAATTGATTCTTGAAAATTGGAAAGGACCACACCCCTTAAAAATCCACACCTCCACAGAATTCAAATGAAAGCAGAGGTGAATCAAGAAATAATTTTTAATAATTTAATTTTACCTCTGGAATATCTAGGGGCCCATGCTGTTTCTCCCCTTCACAGAATTGTATTGTTAATAGATGGATAACTCTTCATTATCTTTACCATTTCATTCTGCCCAATGTCTGCATTGATGAATGTCGATCAATATTATTTCAAATCTTACACAATGAGCAACTTAGACCTGTAATTTATTGCTTTAAAAAAGTGTCACCGTGTGTGTGTGTGTTAAAAAAAAAGGATTTTTTTAAGTTTAAAAATTGATGCCATTAGATAGTCCCCCAATCAAGACATTGTTTTTATTGTCATCATACACTGCCATTCCTCTTTACCTGACAAGCCTATATCTACAGTGCAGATATAAAAACCCTATAAGTATGTCAAATATATCAGCAGTTATGTTAATATTATATAAACATGATTAACATAGATCTTCTGTAATATATGAGTTTTGACTAATTCTACCATTGACCCACCTAATATTATGTATAATTTACCTTTCATGTTTTATTTCATTTGAGCAATTTTTGGGGACAAATGTATTATTAAAATGTTTTGGGTGGAGAGAAAATCTCTAACTATGCAAAGATCTACCAACATTATTGATAAGCTCTCTCTCTCTGGAATGTCTGAAAATCTGGGTTTAATAAGCATTTGTTAATAAATGTCCATACTGAATGACCCACTCTACTGTCCTTATTGGTTTTACGATACCATTTCAATCTGTTTACATACCCTAAGTAAATTCCATTTGTACAAAATATGAAAACATACATTTGACTCTTGCAAAGAGAAAACTGACACAATATTACAGACCTCTATCCAGAGGCATATTAAAATGATTTTATGTCTCAGTGCTCAATCATATTGCACATTTTTTTAAAGAAACAAGTTCTGTCACTACACGGTTAAACTGATTTTATGCTATCTCAAATAAAAACAAGCATTACGTACAAACACATGTGTAGCCACAGGCACATTCTAAAATGAATTTATCAATTTGGATTCCTTGATTCAGTCCTCGAACCCCCCCCCCCCTTTTCTCTCTCTCCCTGACACATAAATGTTTTTACTACAATATCATTCATAGAAAGACACACTAAAGGTTACTGGGTATAAGCTATATTTAAAAGTTCTTTATAAATTTACATTTTGTTGACGCAGGAGCTTTCTGGTCCAAGACAAACTGTCAGGGGTGCCAAGTGAATGATAAAGTTTGCGGCATTATTATTAATGTTTTCCCGTTAAGAAAAATAAGTCACTTACTGCTAACTTTTCCATGTTCTTTTCCCGGGTTTCCGCTCCTGTTTCCCTCCATCATTTCACGATAATGTGTCGAGCGTGCATAAATCTTCAAACTTTATGCCACCTTGCATGCACCTTCCGTTACTCTAAATATATCTGGCAGTTGTACGAAATCTCAGTCAAGCGAAACGTCCTACAGCCTACGGCCATTTTATCGAATCAGTGACCCGTTAATAAAGTGAAAACTGGCTGACTTCAGAACCAATTTTTAAGTCAATGATCAAATGTTTTTACGTGGATTTAATCAGAACCTCATTTTTTGCAGAGAATGTTAAACATTTGTTATCTTTAATCTTATAGGCCTACACGTGGGGTGCGTAGATCTAAATGACATAAAACTTTTTAAAGTCTTTATCCGACATAGGATAATTATGTTGTAACATAACTAATATGGGGCCGTATACAAAAGCTACACATATTTTTAACATCATACAGACCTCAAATTGTATTCATACTAGTCTCTTTATCCCACTTTACCTGCCTCTCTAAACTCTACTCATATTTTGCAAATGACGTTACGCAGGTCAAATATGACGTCACGATTGCAAATCGAGTTCACAGCATTGAAAATTCCGAATTACAATATTTTACCTACAATATTGTCAAAATTCAACTTCCCAAGTCAAAGATTTTCTACTAAACAACTTCACATTACATATATATAGACTTTATCCCTGCAGAGGCCATTGGCTCTTAGAATATCATATGACAAAATCGTTCATCCACTGATTCAAGCTTTTCTCCCAAAATTAGTCTACTGCAGTTATTACGGAGTAGGATTTTACCCTAACTGGGGCAAGGCCTAAATTCTCTTTTCAGTAGAGTATATAAGCTTATTAAAAATAGTATAAATATAATTATGTACCCCTGTAAATATTTAACATTTTCTGTAAATAAACTAATTTAAAAGAAAAAATCAGTGTTTGACTTGAAATGTGCAAACTCCGAAGGTTGGGATAGGATCTGTTGGTACCAAATTATTTCGAATATACAAGATTTTTTAAAACTGAAATGACTTTTTTCTTACGAAAACCCAGAGAGCTCAGCCTAACATTTTGCGAATAAACGTTTTACTTTCGCATAAGAAAGAGTAAGTTTCGCTAATAAACGCAAAACTTTCGCGATAAAGCCGTTCACTTTTGCGAATTTAGTAGTATTAACTACTCCTACAAGTAAGAGCCTCGGTTAACGTCCCTACGCTCCTTATATACCTCGGTTATGCGGCGCCAAGTCAAAAGTATCTCGCCGTGAACCTCTAGCATGCTGGAGTAAGTATAAACATGAACCTTTTGCTACAACACTGCGAAAGATTTGCAAAGTCCTCATTTTTCTCTTGATAAAATAATCTAGTTTATTTACTACAATGAAAAACGAAACAATGTTATTTGAACTTGGACTATCACAAGCTGAATATTTTTTTATGTTCACTGTAAAAGCATGGAGAAAAAGTTAAGGACATACATGCTTTCCACAACACCTGGCCTTCTCAAGATATTCTCAATCTAAAAATCATAGTACCATTTAAAGACACTCTTTAAAAATCAGCATATATACATGTACCAAGATTTTTTTTCAAAAGATAGCAAATGATGAAGAAAATGAAGTTTTAAATTACTACTAGTATCATATTGTAAATGTTAAATTTACTGAAAGGGGGGGATCATTACAATATTTACGCAATGCAATAATTTTCACTTCAATTTCTCGATATAGGCAGGTAGAGGATTGCATAGTTTGATGAAGGTACATGTTGTTAAAGTACATGTATAATATTTGTTTAATTATTACTTTGTCATAATTAATTTTATTGGTATGAAAGTTGTGATGTGTTTGACCTAAGATTTTGTATTTACAGTATAGTTATGCCCCCCTTCGAAGAAGGGAGGGCATATTGCTTTGCTGCTGTCTGTCTGTCCGTCGGTCTGTCGGTCCACTTAGTTTCCGTTCATTTTCTTCGCAACCGTTGCACATAATTTTCAGATATATCACATGAATATCTAAAGTTCTGTTTTGGGTACCGCGCCATTTTTGATTATGCCCCTTGCAGAAAAATTTCAATTATTTGCAGTTTCCGTTCAATTTCTTTACAACCGTTGCACATAGTTTTAGTATGCAGATATATCACATGAATATCTAGGTCAAGTTCTGTTTTGGGTACATCGCACCATTTTTGACAAGTTATAATTCCAATTATTTGCAGTTTATTTGCACATTATGAAATTTAGTATACAGATTTATCAGTCTAGGTCAACTTCTGTTTTGGGTAATTTTTTTCATTATGCCCCTTGTAAAAATTTCAATTATTTGCAGTTTCCGTTCAAGTTGCACATACTGAAATGAAATTTTGTACACAGATATATCACATTAATATCTAGGTCAAGTTCTGTTTTGGGTAGATCGCACCATTTTTGACAGAGTTATGCCCCTTGGACTTTGAAAAATTCCAATTATTTGCAGTTTCTGTTCATTTTCTTTGCAACAATGCTGATGAAATTTAGTATACAGATTTATCAGATGAATATCTAGGTCAAGTTATGTTTTGGGTACAATCGTGCCAGGTCCCCTTGGACTTGGAAAAATTCCAATTGCATGTGTTTTATCTCTTGTTAACACACTGAGAGACAAGGTAAGGGTTAAAATGATAAAAGGAAATGTATTAATTCTGTCTCTTGAACAAATATCAAGGCTACGGTTTAGGTCACTGATGCATGTATAACACACCCCCCCCCCCCCCCCCCAAATCACAACAAGAGGAAAACGTATTCATAACACAAAATTAAATTATGGGAAAAGAATGTCTGTTTGTTAGAATATTCTTAAAAGATTTTCTGAAATTGATATATATATATATATATATATATATATATATATATATATATATATATATATATATATATACTATATATATATATGGTATCACGGCTTATTTTTCACCCCATGTTATTTTCGCCCTTTTGCATGACTTTGCCATGTTTTAAATTTGCACAGTCACTGTTATGTTTAAGACATTATACTGTGTTCTTTAAATTAGCCCCTTTCAAATTCACCCAATCGTGATTAGGACGAATGGAGCAAAAATAAAATGGGGGAAAATTTCCCTATACACACTATATCAATATAACCAGGACATGCCCTGTCACTGTAGCCCCGTGGTAGGGCATTTAAGATGTTAACAAACAAACCGAGTGACGGTACCTTCATCAAGCATATGCCATTAGAGGTAAAAGTCTAATGAGAAATCAAATGATAAAATAGTAGATAATTTATGACGTTTATTTCAGAACCCTATGTCAGTATGTAACATACATACAAGCTGAAAAACAATGACTACAACAACAGAAAATCAATCAACTGATAACCAAATCTAAAACAGAAAAATTACATGTACTTCATTAAAAAAAATAATCCTAGATATTTAATGGAAACAAGTAGAGAAGAAGGTAGGGGAAATAATTAAATTACCACTTTCATATTACTTTTAACTATACCAGCATAAATTTCATACATTTATCAAAATATTTAGAGTATCTATTATAATCAAATAAATAGGCATACATGATTTTCATATTCATTAAAAACCATATAAATACAAAATACATATCCATACAATACTGATGACTGAATTTTAATTTAATGACAAAAAGTTGTCCTTCCATTAAAAAAAAAAACGTATAATTAAAATTAAACTTTTTTTTTTCCAAGTTAAATTTTCATAAAACATTCAATAAAACAGTGCCTCTTCTGTAATACCTCCATTACATAATATATTGCCTACAATCAGAATGTTAAAAATCCTATGAGGAAAATGTACAATACTGACAAGGGGAGTTAACTCCTATTTCAACCGTCACAAAATCTTACACACATTATTGCACAGATTTCCTACTGGATGAAGTCATCTTTATGACACTGAGACAGAACAAAGTTGAAGAAGTTTTAGAAGTTCTCATCAATAATTCTAATTAACAAATGTTGAGCAGATTCTACATTAGAGATGAAAGAATACTGAAGCAAGCTTTCCACATTTTCACAGGTTCATTGAATGCATCAGAAGTTGAAAATTATAATACCTATCTTTAACTCTATTCCTAGCATTCAACAGTATTTACATCTACAATTTTTCACACTAAAACATATAGGAGTATGTGGTAAAATGAATATAAAATTTATAAATGTCATGGAGTCTAAAACTTGGTCACCCTTACTTTTAAACAGCTTAAGATAAATGGTTTTCAGTGTTATATAAAAAAGAATTTTCATGCTAAAAAATGATTTAACATATTTGTATTCAGCAAATATCAATGTTATTTCTCTTTGAAAGGGTGGAAATTTGTTCTGTAAAAAATATCAAAGCTTTGGTGTATCCTGTTTCCAGGTATGATTAATGAATGATCAGATCTTTCTGATGTCAGAGATGAAACTGATAGCTCAGTTTTGACTAGCAGACATGTAAGGTAGGGAAAACCCAATATGTAAAGCCTACACAAACAAAATATGACAAAATTCACACAAATAAAATGTCTTCATTAAAGACAGCCCTGATACAGGTTTCTGATAGAGAAGGGGAGGGGGATAAGAGGGGGGACATAAGAAGGGGGGGGCATAAGAATGCATACAAAACTCGCTACATTCTCTATTTACATCTTGGAATATGACAGGGTCTCTATGTACACAGAAACATCATGACACACTCTAAATCTAGTGATCCAAAAAATAAATAACTGTATGAATGATTTGTACACCATGATAGAACATTAAATGAGATATATCATTTTATACAGATGATACACAGTACTATATTATGTTTGGTGTTTGTTCAGCTTTGTGTCAGTCTAAGTATTGCTTTAACACTACTCTATACTACTTTCTGTTAAAAAATCCCATTAGCCATGTCATCTTCCCTTTTAAACATCAATAAGCTTATCACAACCCACTCTGTTAAAGGTGTAGGGAAGATTGGGCATATTTACAAAGCTATTATGCATCAAGCATGCCTTCCTGGATCTGTGTTGGTGAACACCACAGAATAACGTCTGACATTACGAATAAAGCACCAAGCTATTGCAGCACTGCAGGGGATCCCAGATTCTCTGAATCAGTTATCAACACAGATTTCAAACACACATGTTCATATATAAATTCAGCTGCTATTGCAAAAGTGTAGAGAAATATATTATAGGGCTATTTGTACTTTTTAAAAACTCTGAAAAAGTTCAGTCAAGCTGCATATATGTGAATTCATTCAAAATTGTAGGTTAATTAATCTTTTCTTCCTGTATTCCTTCATCTTATTGGATTATCCCAACATGCCAGTTTTGAAATATTTGACATTCAATGTAAAAATTTCAGCAGATTTGTGGGGTTTTTCCTATGGTAGTGAAGAGCATCAAGGGCTGCAACTTGTACAAATCCCGAAATGACACATACACAGGCAGTGTGATGTTCCGACTATGGCACCTGTCTTACAGCAGGAATTGAGAGCGGGGCACTTGTGTGATAAATACGCCAGCACATCTTCATATAAAGCTGTGAATCCTGTCTATCCAGCTCTGAGCGGTTTTAGCGTCTGCTGCCAAGAAGTTGTACATTCTGCGATTTGTTTTCAGCTGTAAAAAAAAAATCCAACTCAGTTTAAGGCATGTGTCAAAATACATTCTTAATTCAGACTAGCTTTTACATATACTGTGAATTAAATCACAAATTATCATGGGGGTTAATTTTTGTTGTTTTCGAGGTATGAAGAGACCCACAAATTCATGTCCACCACGAAATGTAAAATGTTACATACATAACTACTCAAAAATTCTTCATCCACGAATTAAAATCCCCATGAACCAAGAGTTTTTACTCAAACCACGAAAATATGTGATTCTACAGTACTTGTTTTACCATATGAATATTCACCATGTATATGTCAATAAAATTTTGATGTATAATTTATAAACATACACATTTAGGTGCTGCTTCTTGCCTGCTTATTTATCACAAAAATAAGTACATACAGAAGTACTTGCTCAAATTGCACTAATTTATAACTGATAACAATAATCTATTGACTTTAATGAAAACTGCACTTCATTGTAAGTTTATATTATGTACAAAATTTAACATATCATTTCATTCCCCTTGCAATATGATTTTCCTAAAAGTAGGAAATGCTTATGTCAAACTTATATTTATTAATAAATTTTTACACCAAAATCACTGTAGACAACAAAGTATATAGATTTGATACATTTAGCATTTCCTAAAAGCTCTCCAGGAACAATAAACCTTTTAAACGCACAAACATAATAAATTGTCTTCGTTCTTACCTCAAAGAAAGCGTTTTCGTCAGCCTTTTTTGGGGCCCCCTGTACATTACGTATGGTCTGTACAGACTGGATGTCAAATAGCTCTATATAACCTTTACAGTTTGTGTCTTCTTCCGAGTCATAATACCTCAGCTGTCAAAGAAAGTTTACATCTAACATCTAAACACAAACACAGCTACAGTTTCACAGGTTGTGAACACAAGTTAAACACTGCAATAACGTATCTTTTTCTTTCATTCATTTTTACAGATCTAAAAATTTCAAATTACGGTATTTACTAAAAAAAAAAATTTTTTTTCAGGTTCACAATACACATTTTTTTAGCTAGAGCTGTTATTATTGATCAAATTGGTACAAGATATTCAGAAAGAAATGCAACATTTATCTCCTGTTTGGGGCCCCTTACCTGGTGTTTGGTGGAGTCCAGGACAAACCAGCGCTGTTTCCATCCCTTTAGGAGGGCCCCTCTTTTGAAGAGGTAGCCTTTGTGGAGACAGCTGTTCTCTGTGCTGGTGGTGGCCGGGGTGTACGTAGCATATGTTGGACCACTTTCTACTGGAAGCTCTTCATCTTAATTATAATGCGAAAAATTAACTCCATGTCATACTATGGCCGTCTGTCCTACCACTTAACATAGAAACAATTACCGGTATTACAAGATTTCAGTACTTTACCATAACTTGGTTATTTTGGACCAGACTTTGGGGGAAATCTTAATTTTTTTATTTTTTTGGCATCAACTTTAGAGGAAACCAATGTTTTGAGGCATATATTCTCCTTTATACCTTCCGATGGCAAGCAAGATCTCTTTTTGGTGAACTTACTTTTAAGAGTAGATGTGTCGGATACTCTGGATACGCTTGTGTTGGTACTGCTGGAATCTGAGACGATCTTTAACTTTGTACAGTTCTTTGGTACGTGAGACAGACATTTCTCATGACAGTTGTATCCACAATCTGTACAGTGCATCCCTACAACACAACAAACCTGTTAAGGCCCTGTCACACCAAGCTGCGTTCACACGGAGTCAGTACGGCGTTGTTAAATTTTTTATAATCGCTGTGGAATCGCAGGGAAATTGCACAAATTTCTGTAAAATTTTCACAATATGAAGATGTCACGGCGTCCCTACGGCGACAGACGCGATTCTACGGCGATCTCACGGCGTTCTACTGCGTTTTCACGGAGATCTCTCGGCGAATGACTGCGCTTCCGCGGAGTTTTCACAGCGCGTTAGGAGTTTTCACCTCGTGTTTACAGCGTTTTCACTGCGCTGGCTGCGTTCACAATACGTTCACAATGCGTTCTATACTCATTGATATATATTCAGAAGGAATGTCAAACATTTTTATTTAAAGAATCAAGTTACACGATGAAAAGACTTCTAATCATGCCAAGGAATATTTTTAATAATTAAAAATGTTCTATATTTAAATAATTTAGTACTGAATTATTAATAGTTTTATGAAAACTCCTTTTTTCAATTTCATCGGTTCAGTTGTGTAGTTAGATTTTCTTTAAACATATTATGAATGTAAAAAAAAGAATAAACACACCGAAAAGTTTTCTACAAAATTTAAGTGAAACAACAGAGTTCTGGTGTAATTTTCTCTTCCATTTTTTTTTCTCACTTAAATGCTCCTAGTGCAACAAGTACGTTGGAATTATCGCTGATCAAATATGATCAAATATGATCCCATTGCTCTTGTTTTGTGAGCTGGCTGACAACGCTCTAACAACGCCGTGAAAGCGCATTGTGATCGCCAACGGACGCTGTAGAGACGCCATGGAAGCGCAATGATCGCAGTGACAACTCCGTGCTGTCGCTCTGTACTCGCAGTCGAAAAAATCACAAGATGAAGAATCTCATTAGAAGCGCCGTGAAAACGCGACAGAAACGCAGTGACATCTCCAAGGACTCCTCGACATCTCCATGAGGTCTCCGTGGAAGCGCATTCTACTATCACTGCGTTCGTGCCGCGATCATGTGCGTCTTCACGGCGTTCATACGGAGCTCCCACTACGTTGTTGGAGATCTCACTGCGCTGCTACGGCGATCATACTACGTTTCTACTGCATTCTCATCAGACCGCGATCACTTTGTGTACTTTGTGCATGCTCAAAGTGATCGCCGTCCCCTGGCGTTCTTGAAGACCCTACGCGACCCTACGGCGTTCAGTGGAGATCTCGCCGCGTTGTCACGGCGCTGTAGGAGACTCTACTGCGATCACCTCGGCATTTTGCATTTTTTGAAGACGCCGTGCAGTCGCCGTGAGGACGCAGCCCTGGTGTGACAGGGGTTTTACTTAACAATTCTACAAGTATTACATGTCTCAAGGCCAGTATTAAACAATCTCTCAAAAGTAGAACAATTATACAGGCCTATCAAGGTGCTAAGGGTGGAAGATTTTACTTCAAGAATGAAAATCACTTGGCTGTAGCATCAATTCTTTATAAGCATGTTCACTATAAGCATGTATTACTGTATAATTAAAATTTTGCTTTTGAAAATCACTTTGCTGTAAGCATTAATTCATTATAAGCATGTTTTACTGTAAATGCAATGTCAAGGAAAGAAATTACAAATTGACTCCTTTAGCACGAGAAAAAGAGAAACTTGACAACCGACTACCAACCTTCCAAGCTGTCTGAATAATCAAAAATTAAGCTTCAGAATACAAAGAAAAACAGTTCTTAACTCAAACATTAGACAAACATAAACTTGTTAAAGTCTAAGGTACTGTAGTTGACCCTTTATTTCAGTGACCTCCGTAACCTACCTGTCTTCAGGAGTCCCCAGAGAACCTGACTACAATAGTCACAGTAGGCCGGCGTGGTATAGGTGTGCTTCTCAAAACGGTGTGGCTGACTAAACATTTTTGCTGCTTCACCTAACATCTTTCCTTTCACTAAAATTTCTAACGTTGATCGCTTGTGTATTGAGCGTCCATGAGATTTTACAATTTGAGTATTAAAAGACAAATTTCTTTGCATAGTCTCTCGTTTTCCAGTGGGCAATTCAAGCTTATCCCAAATTGTCTTCCATTTCTGTTGAAAATGTCCCAAGTCTGTCTCCAACTTGTGTATTTCCTGTTGTAAGAATAAAATAAGATCAGATTTTCACTAATTTAAGAAAGTCAAGCCAAAAGAAAGGTCGAAATAAAAAAAATGTTGATGCAATTGAATAACTCTCATCTCTATGTATCAGCTTAAGTTTGATAAATTCTATAAAATCTGCAGAACAACAGAAAGACAGACAGTAGACACCTTTCCATTTTATATTCAGCTCTTCTAGTTTTTGACCATTAGTGCTAAAACATCCATAAACTGATAAAGTCTTCTTGTCCTGTACTCATAAAACATCATGAAAGCAGCTGGTCATACCTGAAGCTTTTGCCTGAACACGTTGGGTTGCTGCATGAACACATTGTCATGACAACCATTGACAATTCTCCGCATGAGCGGTTGCCCAGCGCTGTCAGTTTTCTCCTCCTCACTCATCTGGATTTCTTTGTTTGTCGTCTCGATCTCATAGGCCGGGCCATGAGCGAGATCCTCATTCAGAAAGTAGTCCCAGATCTTTAGATTTGAGATATTGGAGTAAGGTCGCAGGACTACGTCTTGGTCTGAGGGGCTATAATAGAAGTTCATGAACAGTGTAGATTTACGATGATGTTTTTCTATGTAGTCCCAGATAGAGCTTCCCTGATGAGACTGGTGCCTTGTGGCAAATCCACCTACAAAATAAAAGTTAAGTTTTATCAAACGAATTAAATTCAAAATCAAAACAAGTATAATATACATATACATATGTAGAAAAAATATTCCAATTCCTTTTAAATTATCAAAAAATGTCCAAAACTTCAGTCAAATGCTCAGACTATAGTATATAAACTGAGATCGTATAAATTGTTCATTCATTGTACACACCATCTAGATCAGCTTGTTCATGGTTGATCTTGGACGACCTCCTGTCTTCCATTAGCCAGCCTGCCTCCACCCGCTCGTATTCGTTGTCCATCATGAACGTTCGGAATCGATTGGACACATAGTGGTAAGCAATAAATCTCAGGAAGAACTGGTTAAACTCGAAAGACAATGGGAACTGGTTGTGAATCTGTATCAAGACAGCAAAGTACATGTAATTATTTATTATTAGAAATTGTCTGTCCCTGATTATTCAAGGAAAAATACAAAACATGAGCTTATTTTAGATTGTAAACTACGAGGGGTGACCAAAAAGTTCGCAAACTAATTAAATTTCTTCCAATAAAGAGTTGATATAGAGTTTCAGTGTTGAAAATGTTTCAAAGTAGTCCTCTCCAATTTGAATGTGCATCTGCAATCATTCTGCCCATGCGCGGATCACGTGATATAGGCTGTCACGTGACATGCTCTTTTGCATTCTGTCACAGAAGCTTAAAATTTTTTCCAGCTCTTATATTTCTTACCATGCAAGTTATTTTTTACAACAGAAACAGTCCATTTGTCAGAAATGGCCTAATCTCGGCAATCGTATGGGTGGATAATGATACCCTTCTGCAGAATGAGAATGGTGACTATCAAAACCCAAGTCATCTGTCTTTTGAGCCTCGTTTAATTCATGTGGATTAAGTATAGGTACCTTCAATTTATAATATCTGATATGTTTAAAGTCTAAAGTAAACAAAATTTTAGGGATTTAATAATTATATTATTGTAAAGATATTTATCTATTTTTCAAAATGTTACTTGGCGATCTTTCAGATCAAATTGCGAAACAAAGGACACGTTATCTTTCCCAGTTTGCTTTCAATGGGCAACAGAACAAACATCATTTTTGAACATTTCCCTTCCTTCACTTATACAATCAATCCAATTGATAACAAAACTTCTAGCATGTCTGTTGTCTTCATAAACCATGTACAAATTATTATTAACTTCTGCAAAGGAATTTCCAAGATATACGTTTAACTTTACAGCCGTTCATTTCCTGAGTCAACTATTTTTTGTCACAAGTGATCTACCTTATGACGTCATTTTCACATTGTGACGTCACAAGCACGGGGCATTACATATGCTTTTTATAGAACATGTGTACCAAATTTCATTCTGATCTGAATTGTGGTTTTGTTAATATAGAGATAGTTCGCTTTTTGATCACCCCTCATATTTTACAGAACCATTTTAAAGATCTAAGTTGTTAAACATGACCACAAAATTAATCAAGAGAATAGTAGCAACTCACCTGATGGACTACATCCAGAAACTGTAGAAACAGTGGAGCAAACCCACTAGCATGATTGGCTATTGTCTGGTTGCTACGGTGAGTGAAGCGATGCCCAAATGACAACCACTCTTTTTCCACCAGACACTTGAATCCTTCAATGGTGCGGTAGTATGGATCCAAGAGCAGCTGCGCCACAGACACCACCTGGAATGGAAGGGAACTCTATTTATTCCATGATGAAGAGATTACTCAAACTAGCAATATATCACATAAGTATCTTATATAAATTTAGATGAGACCTTACTTTCTGATTTATTTTCTAAATCTAATTAGGCCTATCCTTTTTTCAGATGATATGCTTATAAAATATGATTTAAGACATGCTCGTGATATTAGTCCTATGGATTAGGCATTAACCCATATAATAATTTTTTATAGTAAATTTCTATTCCTAGCTCTGAAGATAAGACATAGTAAATGTAATGATAAGACTGTGTACCTGTGTTGTGCCGTAAATTTATAACATGTAATATTTCCATTATAAGGAGACTGTATACCTGTGTGGTGCAGTATATTTAGTAGTTACGTTATAATTCATTACCTGTGTGGTGCAGTCCCAGCCGTCCTCCAGACACAGCATCACAGACGACCCCTGTACATCCAGCAGGTCTTCTGTAGCTCCAGCCAGCTGCATGATGTTCTGGATCTAAGATAACAAACACTGGTCTTATTGTCACATTTACTGGTATAACTGTTATCAACTATACCCTCATTGTTGTGATTATATATCGGTATGTGCAAAAAATAAAATGGCACGGTGATTTTCTGCAGAGTTACCGTGACTCTAATAGTGCAAGAATACATCACTTATACAGGGTTATTTTCACTCTGTTATTTCAAATGATTTTAAATTCCCCTCAATACAATAGGTCAAAGGAGAGATAAGTTTTTTGGTGCGTTTAATTGACCTATTTATAAAATGGGCAATACAGGGGAAAATAAAACCGAGCGATATTTTCACGTACAATGTAGGATAAGTACCATGTAGGTCTCTAAAAAATAACCAGTTTTACTAGTAAATGACCTTACTATATAGGGAGCCATCACGGTTTTACCTGTAAGAGCCATTCTGATTCCTCCACAAGCTTGAGGAAGCCTGTTTCTGCTGGGAGGGGTGCACTAGGTACACACGCCCTCATTAACTTCTTAAAGCTGGCCTTGACATGTCTGACCTCATAAAAATCCACAGGGATAAAATCACACTTAGGAAAGGATTCAGCCTTGATTCCCTGAATAAAACATACATGTATACTATCCGACAAAAAGAGATTTCATTTATTATGCCACAATTAATTGTAAATGATTTATCCCTGAATTACATTCATAAAGTAAACAGGACAGAACCTGTCTTTTTGAAAGAATTTCAGATGCTGAATTCCTTTAAATTAATCCCTTTTTCATTTGAATCTTTGATTTAAAACTTTACCTTCATCTGAGCCTTTTCTCCAAGGACATACAGGGCCACGCGTTTGAGGCCCTGGACCGAGCTCTGAAGTAGATCTGACCTCTCGTTGACCCCTCCGTTCTGGTGTAACATGGTGGTGGAATCTAGAGTGGCACTGTTAGAATTCATCCGAGGTTTTTCACGAATACTGCCAATGCGGGAAAATGCTAAAACAAGAACTTAATCAGTCAGACCTCAGTAGATGTCAGCACTATGAAATCACTTTTTTCAGGGGAAAAAGATTTGGGGATTTCGAACCACTGATTACAGTATCTTTAAAATTTGATAATTTGTCAGATTTCTATTTCTTCACCTTGTAGTGTTTGTATATTAAATTACATACACCAAATTACATAACGAACATCAGTGATTTCACAGTGTGTTTGCAAGTCTTATGTTATTACTCTACACATCAAAATGAAATTTAAAGCTGTAATTGTCTTTTTAAAATAAATTTAATTATTTAAAATTAAAAAAAAAAAATAAAAATGATATAAAAAACTTTAATTAATTTCAAAGAGATATGCAATATAAATGCACAGAAATTAGTAATTCTTGAAATGTTATTATATATCTACATCCTTCAACACTTTCAAATCTGGAGAAAATGGTACACAAAAGAAAATAAAAATATCCCACTTAAAGAACTGTTAGTAACTATTAAAGAAGTCAATCTGGTGTTTTCTTTCTATTAGGTTTTATTTGTCCCATTTTCTACCATATAAATGTATGTAACTGAAAATTAAACTAATGAAATAGAGGAAAAGTATAAGAATTAAAGATATAGTGAGAACAGACTGCAGGCAGAACATAGCAGAGACAGAGGACTAGAAAGGTTGAGAAGATAACAATTATCTTCTTCCCAATATTACCTTACCTTCTACTAATCTTACACAGGACAACATTCTTGTACCCCATTCAATCTTTCCCAAATTACTAGACACCAGCTAATCATTACTCTAAGACACTAACAAGGTTCCATTTTATGGTTCATTTCATACCACATTGCACTGGCATTCATTGATTACAAAGGTGATAAAAAATTTCATTCAAGATGTCTCTACTTCTTTCAATATCACTACATTTTTGTACTTCAAATAATTCTGGGGCCCATTCGTAGCATTTTATAAACATGTACTGAATCCAAGTCAAGCTATTGCTAGCATTACAAAAGCTGTAAGCAAAATACATGAGCTTTTAAAGCCAATAATATATGTTTTGACTATGTGAAAATGCAGTATCTTATTGCAGCTTTGATTATTTGCCAGTACTTTATGAGTTTTCACACAACTTTAAAAAAATCCATAAATCAGTTAATAAAAAATTTGATACAGTCAAACTAAATTGTGTTAAAAAAAACTGAAGAAAACATCATAAAGTGCTTGTACAGCGCCCCCTATTGAGGACCCCGTACACTGCCACCTGGTGGTGACACAGCAATGCATGACCTGGATCATACATGCAACATTCATAATATACAGTTTTATATACTTGGCCAAGCGTTCCTCAATGTTCGAGTCCGACGTGGTAAAGTCAAAACTGAAAAGTACACCAAACAGTGCAAACAATAAGTGATATTAAATACATGTATGTCTGAGACCATTAACAGTCTGGTTTTAAAAACCACTCTAGGACCATTTAAGGTCCATATGTGCTTAAAAAAAATAAAACACTGTGAAAAAGAAGTACTTGTGAATAGAAATTAATAGAAATTAAAGAATTTATTTTGGAGTTTGATTAGGAGAAAACATATGCCTTTCCTATAGCTTTATCATGTTAATAGCTTGTCTGCTGGGTCATAAAGTTGCTCTTGGTCTTAAAGCAAAATTTGTTCTTTTGAATTGAAAAAAAAATTCAAATGAGCAAATCAAGGACAGATTAAAAGTATTCTTTGCAATGATAAATTTCAATGAACATGCTAATTTAGTGTGGCACGTGCATCTGAAATAAGTGCATTTAAACTTGTATGATTGGCTATATAAATACACGTAAACTATATAATACATGTAATATGAAAATTAAAGAATTTTTTAATTTCAAACATTTTTTTTTCTGGAAAAAAATATTAAACCTTAATATTTCATATGTATGATAAAATTAATTATTAATCATTATTGATTGATAAATCTTATCATTTGTGCAAGTTACACTCTGATAATCATCAGAATTTGAAAAGAAACATTAAATGAAAGAATTAAAACATTAATTGGAAAATCATCCAAAAAAGTTTCAAATAAAAAAAGTTTGTGATTGTAGATACATGTTTCACATGTAATTTCAATCCAAAAAAACTAACTCAATAAAGTCAGTGATGAAATGCAAAATGCACCAACATGCTGTGAAAATAAAAAATAAACCTACGTTCGGGGGAGCTTTTAGCCCCACCCGGCCGAAACATGTTGACAGCCCGTAAAAATAGGCTGCTTCTGCCTGTGACGGGGTTAGACTCGGCAATGGAGTAGACTGAGTCACGATTAGCTGACAAAACAACAGTTACAGTGAGTCAACTCAACAGAGGCTCAAAGGGAAATAACTCATAATAGCATTCCATAAACAAAACTACCCAGTATGTGTCAATTATAAATATGTCATACTACCATCAAATTTGTTGTATTTTTTTTCTATTTTGCATATTTGCTGTACATGGTTAACTATCGGGTAAATATAAAAAATTCTTAAAAAAACAAATTCCTTGGACTTCCATCTTAACACTTGTAAAAAAAAGTAATTTTTCAAAGTGGTTAATCAATGTTAATCAGCATTTATAAAATCAAATGAAGCAATTTAAATATATTAAAATGAATTTTTGCTTAATAGTTAGAAAATTATTTGTTGATGCAAAATAGATAAAAATTACAAGTAATATTTGGTCCAATCTACTTTGTTTACAATGAAACTTGCCTACTTAAGTCTTACTAATAAATACAGTCTGTATTTTTTTCTTAAAAATAATAAAATCAAACTCCATTCTATATACTAAAATTTAACAAATTTTTGACATTCAAAAAAGGGTAGACAAGACACATTTTACAATACATTTGTATTACCTACTAATAAACGATTAAATTAGTCAGTACTAGTTTTACAGGAGTAACACAAATTGACAATATTAATTTAACATGAAGCAAGACAGTAATAATGAACAGATAAGCATAAAACTTTTTCCTCAGATATTATTTTAACTGGAGGAATGGAGGGACCGTTGTCAGATTCTCAGGTCAATGTAAGATTCTAAAACAAGAGGCCTGTAAGCCACAGTGCTCACATGTGCAACAGGTTCAATGAATGAACAAGCTGGTTGTGGCCATGGAGATAATTTCCAAAGTCTCAAAAATTTAAATCAAAAAAAACAAATGTTGAAGTCTCATATCAGGTTTATAAACTGCAATCTTGTGCTTAAAAGTCTGAAATTCTATCAAACCATGCAAATTTCATAATTCAGTCAACCTGCTTTTAACTTGACTATTCCGAGGTTTTTTATGCATCATCCATGCAAATTTGGTCCCGGTAGGGCTTATAGTTCCTTGGGAATGGACCTGCTCCAAAAACTTTAACCTGCTCCAGTTTTTTGTTTTAAAAAAAATGTATGTAGTAGTTCCAAGAAGTTTGGTAGTGTACATCCCTGAAAATTTTGGTTTAGAATATTTACAGAAGGACTGGACAACTTTATGATAAAACGCCGGGGGTAGACAGACTGACAGACACCACATATAAAAAATTTTGTTAAGAAATTTATACCCAAATTGAACACATTTTTTTTTCAAAAACAGAGCAGACAAGACACATTGTACAATACATTTTTATTACCAACTAGTAAATGATTAAATTAGTCAGTACTAGTTTTACAGGAGAAACACAAAATTAACTATAAATAACTTAAAATTAACAGATGGTAAAACTATTTCTCTAGACAGAAAGTGAGGGGACAATTTTCAGGTCATAAACTAAACCCCAGAAGAAGTGCCACACAACAGTTTCAAAAAATGAACTAGCTGGTTGTGGCCATTAAAATAATTTCCATAGTTTCAACAATTTAAATTTACAAATTTAACTTAAGTTTTGTATCAAGTGAATAAACTGGAGTCTTGTTCTTTAAAGTCTCTGAACATTTCTCTAATACCCATGAATATATCTTATTCCTGCTTTTACTGCAAAAACATGAGGATGTTTGCAGATTTATATGAAACTGTTAATTAAGGGATATGAGAAAATTTTGCTCAATGTTAACATAATTTCTGACAAAGAAAGAATGTTTCCTTCATTTGACTAGTTGTGGTAAAGTTGTTATTCAATGAAATAAAATTTGAACCTATGCATCATATAAAACAATGCCCTTTCATAATACTGCTTCTCAAACCTAGTTTTGGGGTAGGGGGTCAATTTAAAACTTTAAAATGCACTGCATAAAGGACAGTCTAGTCAAAACTTTATCTTTCATTATTTAGTCATTCTTGACTATTGGTTTTTCCCTATTTTGATTTTTGTTTTAAAAAATATAAAAAAGGACCTTCAAATAGGTATTTTTTTGATCAGAATATCCCCATAAAAAATTTAAATCAGAAAAGTCACCTGAGCCTTTGGCTCAGGTACTCTATATAAAACTTAATACAAACAAAAGTAAAACAATGAAGCCACACTGAAGGCTAATGAAACTGAGAATATTAATATAACAGCTAGGAATAGAGTGCCCGCAAGAGTTATCTTACCTGCTTTTACTGCCATGAGGGCCAATAAAAATTAGGGATTAGATTTTTCAATGAGAACATATTTTCTGGCTTCTTGCAAACACATGATATCAAAATATATTATATAATTACCAGGTAATTTAAAATGTAGAACTAGCTGGTATTTATTAGAAATATCAGAAGTATGCAGATTCCTAACTCTCACATTAATACAGTAATCCAATAACACATAGGCTATATAAACATGTAGACAAAAATCTTCATAACCAGGTATCAAAATAAATTGTGTACCAGTACTTCTGAATCAAATTACATGTAAGGATGTTCATGGTTTGAAAATTAAATAACCTTCTCTTTGTATGCCACAACAATGATTTGTGCATGCATATGAAAATCACTGTTGTGGAAAGAACATCTAATAAAACAAAGTCAGACAAAGTAATACATGACTACCAATATTTACATTTGTATATATACATATGTGTGTAAATGTGTATTTGTAAATAGCTGTTAATGTATAACTATTGTAGCCAGTAAATTATAAGATAAAGTGAGATACTTACAGGATGTTTTGGGGTTATTGATGTTACGTAGACTCCCTGTGGCCGCGGGGTGGGACCGCCGCACCACCTCCGGGGTTTCTGGGACTAGTAAGGATTCCTGGACTCCCGTCAACATGAGTGAGTCCAGACTGGTGAGGGAGTCGCTATAGGAGGGTTTGTACGACCTCATACTGTTAGGAGTGGCTGACACGATACAGGAGAAGTATCGCTCCTGCTGAAGGGATGCCGAGATCTCACCAGTAGATGTACCTAATGGACAGAAAGCAAATGTAACTAAAGCACTCACATACAACACATATTTAGATTGAAGGCAGATTAATCGCCTCCCAATCACCATATCAATATTAAAAAAGCTCATCACATCGCTTCAGTCTGTGTGTCACTCTACCTACGAGGTTAAATTGTTTACATGTGCCTTTTCACTTGCATACTTCGCATTACTCCGCATTGGGGAATTCACTGTAATCAACCCAAACACGCCAAATACATCCCATTGCATACAACTCCAACACATTCAAACTCAACAAGACAAGCCCTATTTAAGGTTAACAATACCGCATATATACATCCACATTCATTATCCATAGCCAACCGCTTTATAGTTAAAGCTTTTTGGATTTTATAGTTTACCCCTGTCAACCACAGCTTCCTAATTCATCTCGATACAAAACCATTAACTAGATACCAATTCAATGCCGTCCTTCAAAAGGCCATTAAAAACATTATACCAACACCATCAGGTCATTTTTTTCATGGCATTACACCATTCTGTTCATTTGGTTGGAAATCACTTTTCTTATACATAAGGATCATGTAACTCATTCAACAACATGCCCACACCTATAAAAAAAAAAAAAAAAAAAAAAAAAGAATAACATTTGGGGGGAGGAACATGTATATAGTTAATTTTAACCCAGAACTAACCGACCCAAAGCATTGCAGGTCAAAAAATATTAATTAGTGTTTAATTGCCACACTGTCATGGAAACACGAACATGCACTGGCAGGAACTCGATCCAAAAATCCTACAGCTCATCAAACAGGAAGTACCTCCCAATTACTTAGTAATTCATTTACAGCAAAAAATTTAAGTTTAGCATATAATGTATATAAACTGGTGTGGTCAAGAGATGTTTGTAACAAAAATATTTCAAATTTGTCACAGAATTGGGTGGGGGTGTTATTTCTCATGGAAACATTTGTGTTGCTAATACGGACATGTTCAGATTTGATGGAACGCATCTCTCTGAGCTGGGTAATAGAACCTTCTTAAAAATAAAAAGTGGTTTGTGGTCCCTCATTCAAGGGAAGGGGAAAGTCCAAATAAAGGGCATAACTGTCTGTCAATTATGGTGCCCTGCCCAGCCAGCAGATAAGTTGGTGGGCACTCTGTTGGGTAGACAGGTTGTCTACAAAGTATCCAACCTATGACAATGTTGAACAAAAGTAAAGTAAAAAGTCAAGTAAGAAGTTTTTCATCTGACTAATCTGTAACAGGAGGGGAGGCTACTAAATTCCATTTCAATGTGTGCAACCTCTGTCTAGTACCCAAATTTGGGAAAGAAACACAGGGCCACTGAACGGAAACTGCATATATAAATTGAATTTTTCCATCACAGTTATCAATAACACAAGTTTGTACATGTATGTTTTTTCGTCTTTAATAAATTCAATGAAAACCATCCAACTGTTGTCTATTGCAAAGTTAACACCAAGGAAAAGGAATAGTGATCTTATGAGCATAAGGAATTGCATGTCATCCTGCAGGGCAGTGATCACGTGTGCAGATTAATTTGCCTCTCTCATTTAATTGAAAATATAACGTTGTTAAAACTAATAATGGGCAAAAATCTTAAAGTCATCTTGGTACGAGTGAATTAGTTGGTATTTTTCTCAAGTCCAAGGGGCATAACTTATACTGTCAATTATTAGCTAATGTAGCATGGGTTCTTTACAGGTCTCTTCAGGCCTCAAATACATCGAGACCGCTTTTGACCTAGATGTTCACTATCTATAAGATATATATATATATATATGTACATACCAAATTTCATTTGCAACCATTGGCTAATGTGCAAATTGCAGTAATCTGCTGTCAGTTTTTTTGCCTTTTTCAGATAACCAGCAACAAAGAGGGCCAACCAAAAAATTCCAGCTCGAAGGAATTGAAGTCCAGAAACGGCAGCTAATACAAGGTCGAGCACAAAGCCAGTCCAAAAGTGATTCAAGACTGTGATTAGACTAATGTCAAGCAAATTTAGCAATATGCCCCCGTCCCTTCTTGTATTAAAGGGGGGCGAAGGGGGAGGGTTGTGAACATATCTGGCTCGTTGTTTCCCTGCCCAGCCAGCAGATAAGTTGGTGGGCACTTTGGTAAATCAAACCTGGCAATGTGCAAAAGTAAAGTAAAAAGTCTGACTTTAACATCCCCATCAACAGGAGGGGAGGCTTAGTACTGGAGTACTTGGGTGTTAAAGTACTGCTGACCCTGAAAATACAGATGTGCGGCCCCACTGGCCCTGTGACCAACAAGGCCTTTTTGCCCGGTAGTATGCCAGACCCTATTCATTATTGTACATATATGCAATGCGGCCTATTAATGCCAACTTCCTTTTTGTCCATCACAGTTATCAATAACACAAGTTTGTACAGGAAATAAATTCTGAAAACCATTAAAATTTAAAATGTATGTCTAGGGCAGTGATAAAATGTAACAAAACATCAGAAGGATTAAATTAATTATTAGAGGTTTACAAACAAAATCAAACCTGTTGCAGGATCTGACTTTAGCATCCCCATCAGACCACGACCATGGAAACCACTTGCCCGTAACAACACACAGTGGTCACCACAGGAAATCTGAATAATAAAATTACAGAGGCTATAAAATCCTAGTTAGAAGTAGTAAAAATAAATTGAATATGCACAAACATTTAAAACCCTGAATCACAGTGTTGAACAATAAGCAAATTTTACATAGGATACCAAACTAAGTTTATAATTTCTTTTCCTTAGTTTTCTTTACCTGTACTGTCTGTGTGTCCTGGCAAACTTTCTTATGCTATCATCTGGGAAGTTGGCAGGAACAACCAACAATGCAGGGTAACTGAAACAGAGAAAAACATTCATCTTATCAAACATCATTTTATAGAAAATCAAAAAATTCTAACACAGCCACTTAACTTCATACAAGATAAACAGCTACACCTACCTTTTAGATACTGAGAAGTTTGAGTTGACTGTGGAGATTCTGAATTTTTCCGTGGATTTCCCTGTCACTGTGGAGGAGTCAGAAGGATCCCCGAACCCCTGCCGAACATAATCCTGGTAACCCGGCCTCTCCATTAACCTTTCTATCACCTTGGGGTCAGATAACCAGCTCCTGTTGAATTCTCCCTCATCTATAACTGTCAAGTTAACAAACTGATAAGTAATACAGGAAATCATGTAGCTTGAAGTGCTTTTAAGTTTCTGGTCAAATTGGTCAAAGAAATTTTCACTTTAAATTGAAGTTGCAATTTCAACACACAAAAAAACTCTATGCATTCACACTATCAATTTAATTTTTATTATCATTAAACATGCATTAAATAAAGCAACTTAAAAATTATATGGGTATTTAAATAATTGACTTTATAAACCAGAACTTGTAAGTTTTACATACTTGAGAGGTCATCCATGGCCTCACTGACAGGTCGGTCTGATTCACTGTCTGACCCCGCCGACGACCTTGGGGACATGCTTCGCCGACCCATAGGAGGAGTAGGCAGCACATATTTCCGCTTGGGTGGCTTCTGTTTTGCTATCCCTGCTTTTCTGGCAGTTTTCATGATTGTCTTCTTGGCAAAATTTCTGTAATATCACTCATATTTAATAAAACATATTTAAATACATGATAGTAGTATATTCAAAATTATTTCAATACTTTGACACCATTGTTTAATGTATGCAGTTGTCTACTTACTTGAGAGAGGCATTCTTCTCCACTGGTTTCAGCATGGTACTGGGTTGAGGTATGGATTGTCCAACAAAGGCAAAGGTCATAAAGACACTGGTTGGGCTTCTATATTTCATGGACAGTTTACGGAATGCCTCTAAATCATCTGGGACCACTTCTTCATCAAATGCTATCTTCATCAACTGTTAATTATAAATATATATGATTATATGTGTCAACATTTGATGCTTCTCTTTTAAATGTATGTGAAATCATGAGTTAGTTATAAGCTGAATTCATTACACAGACACTGATGGCAAAAAATGTTAAGACCCAATTTTGTACAGTTAATGTAGCTGTTTAAGTCCCTGTGACACTGATCTTACCTGAAACATACAGGACCTCAGCTGCAGCCCCTCCTTTGGGAGCTGATCTATGTGATCTTACCTGAAATATACAGGACCTCAGCTGTAGCCCCTCCTTTGGGAGCTGATCTATGTGATCTTACCTGAAATATACAGGACCTCAGCTGTAGCCCCTCCTTTGGGAGCTGATCTATGTGTGGAGTGTACTGTAATTTGACTAGCTTCTCCTTTGTGAGTGTGGAGATTGG
Organism: Saccostrea cuccullata; assembly: GCF_032062105.1. Lineage (NCBI taxonomy): Eukaryota > Metazoa > Mollusca > Bivalvia > Ostreida > Ostreidae > Saccostrea > Saccostrea cuccullata. The sequence goes on along the minus strand of NW_026934639.1, from coordinate 241,555 downwards.
GAAAGATCGAATCACTATCTGCTCACAAGCTGTAAGATAATGCTTCATTATTTAAACTGTTAGTACACTTATTTAAACATTAATAACTACAATAAAAGCTTTATGTCTATGCCTTTTAAAGGAAACTTTAGAGGTATATTTGAAAACTAGAATACAATACTTCAGTCAAACTGCATCAAGGATAAATTTTTACCAAGAGGATCACAGGGAGTTCCTTTGAATATGATTCTGTAGTTTGTGAGGAATATGGCGCCCTCTGCTGGCAGTAGTGTGGGACCCCCCATGTTTCCTCCAAGCCCCTCCTCGCGACCGTCAGGGAGGAGGTACACCCTCAGACCGTCCATCACCACCTCTTCTCCTGGTAACAGAGTGGGCTTCAGGATCTTGGGCTGAAATGTCAAAATGTAGTTGATTAAATGTGTTGAATGTTTACTTTTTTTTAAGTTGAAATTCAAAAACCTTTATTCAAATCTGATACAATCTTCAGTTTACTAATATTAAAAGCATTCTAATTCTAATTCAGAGGTTTTAATAATCTTTTCTACCATAAAATATTTGTTTTCTTTTGTCAATCTAACTATAGTTGAACTATTTTAAATAATTTTCTCTAGTGCCCACAGTTTACTCTACATATACACATTTTACAGTTTCAGGCAGAGTGAAGACAGTTCTTCACCTTCTGAATGGGAGGTAATCTTTTGCTTTCCCTGTTGACTGCCTCCAGGGTCTCTATGTGCATGGCCACCACCCCTGGGATCATCTGATGGAGGGACTTAATGTGCTCGGGGGTCACTCGGCTGTCATTACAGACCTTGTCCACAAAGCGGGTCACGAACTTAATAACACTGGTACCCACATCTGATATCTCCATCTCATCATACCCACTCTCAGCATCATTACTCTCACTGTCTGCCAGGCTAAAAAAGATTCATAAGCCAAACGTCAAATTCTGATCCTTATAAATGCAGTATAAAAGTTTTATACACAGTACAGAAAACTTTGCATATGGCTCAGATATGAGGAATCTTGGTTATAAGGAAGTGAGATCTTTTGTTGATCCTTAATACCTCAACACTTTCTAGCATGAATATGAAGATACTCCAAAAGCAGAAACTAAGAATGTATGTTTTCACTGCAATTGTAAATACACTTTTCTACAACTAGACCTTTTACTAACTCTACCAGACTGAGCCCTCCAGAGATTTCTACCTACAACAATGGGCTGGGCCTTTACCTGGAGGCTATATTGCTGTTACTGGTGCTATCCCAGTCAGGAGACAGGGGCTTGATGCTCTTCTGAGTCTCCAGTGGTACCTTCATGTAGACCATCCTGTTGGCGTAGTGTATAGCCTGGCTGTAGACCGTGGACTCCTCGTTACTGATCAGCTCCTCCTTCTTCTCCTCACTCAGGGTCGACCAGGTCCTCAACTAGAAATTCACACCCTCATTAATTACATATCTTAGTATTGTATATATTTCACACTTCTTTGTAGGTTTTTTAAAATGGTTATCAAGATCAGCAGTCATTAAATCATCATTCAATATGGATGATTGTTTAAACATTATGAATTTTTTCCCTGATAAACTTTAGACATCTAGGTGTTCGTTATGATTACCTGTTCAGCAGCAATTTCCAGTGCCCCCATCTCCCGGCCCCTATAACTGGATCTTCTCTCTGGTGTGACACTGCCTCCATTACTGCAGTTCTTACTAACATTCAACTCATTATTCTGAGAAAAAAAATCAGTCTCTACAAATAATGCTTAAATCAAATGCTTCATGTGCGATTCAATTTAAAAAAAATAAGATCATGATCATGTATGGAGAAAAGAACTTAATCAACCTGAATCAAGGTAAGAATATTTCATAAGCATAAAAATTAGTAGACTTCTACTTATTTCAATGAAATTCTAATTTATGCTTTTTTAAAATACATGTTCTACATACATATTTTGACATAATCATTTTGACAAGGTACCTACTTTATGTGTGGGTGACCCGTGGAAGCTATTGTGTTTTTTACCTTTGATATTATACTCCTCAGTACCTACTTTATGTGTGATCCTAGGAAGCTATCATGTTTTTTATCTTTAACGTTACTCTCCTTGGTACCTACTTTATGTGTGAGTGATCCTAAGAAGCTATCATGTTTTTTATCTTTGACGTTACTTTCCTCGGTACCTACTTTGTGTGTGGGTAATCCTAGGAAGCTATCACGTTTTTTATCTTTGAATTCTCCTCGGTACCTACTTTATGTGTGGGTGATCCTAAGAAGCTATCATGTTTTTTATCTTTGAAGTTATTCTCCTTGGTACCTACTTTGTGTGTGTGTGGGTGATCGTGCTAGGAAGCTATCGTGCTTTTTGTCTGTGACGTTATTCTCCTCAGTACCTACTTTATGTGTGGGTGATCCTAGGAAGCTATCATGTTTTTTATCTTTGACATTATTCTCCTCGGTACCTACTTTATGTGTGGGTGATCCTAGGAAGCTATCATGTTTTTTATCTTTGACGTTATTCTCCTCGGTACCTACTTTATGTGTGGGTGATCCTAAGAAGCTTTCATGTTTTTTATCTGTGAAGTTATTCTCCTCGGTACCTACTTTGTGTGTGTATGATCCTAGGAAGCTATCGTGCTAGGAAGCTATCGTGCTTTTTGTCTGTGACGTTATTCTCCTCGGTACCTACTTTATGTGTGGGTGATCTGAGGAAGCTATCATGTTTCTTATCTTTGAATTCTCCTCGGTACCTACTTTATGTGTGGGTGATCCTAGGAAGCTATCGTGTTTTTTATCTTTGACGTTATTCTCCTCGTATTGCGGTGCGTACAGCTGCTGTATCTGTTTCTGTACATCCTGGTAAAATGCTGCCTCCCAGAACTGCATGTTCTGCCACACTGCATGTTCCTGTACACAGGTGTACGCAAACTGGATAATACCGGTACACAGCTTCTAAAAACATAAAAAGAAAAATAGAATCAATTTCATTCAAAATGCCATTCAAGACAACTAAGCACACTTAAAAATCTTTTCATTACATTCAAGGTAATGTTTTATTTAGCATACAGTACATGTTTTTGTTTTGGGAGAGTGGGTACTTAATGATACTAAATGTTAAGGAATACAATTTTGAGATAACTGGGATAAAAATAAATGAAGAATGAAGGAAGATCAGCATAAGAAATGATTCTTATATCATCTTTTTGACTAGATGAAAATCTTTAACAAAATCTTCAGCATATAAAATTCCTGCCAACCCCAGTGACTGTGGACACTCACCCTACAAAAGGTTGTAGCCAGAGGTAAGATGGCCGCTGCCACTCCATTTTCGTCCATGCTGGAGTCATTCTGTAGACAACAGTTGAGGAGTTTGACCACCAGATCAAACTGCTGGTGTTCTAGGACAGCTCTGTTGGACCTGATGTGATAACTCAACTCCTGGGTCAAGGCCAGGCGAGTCACGCGACTCTTCAATGCTCGTAATACAGCAGGGAAGATCTGAATAGACATTAATCTGGATCTTTAGATATGTGTATATGTAAATACCAGTAATATAATAAAATCACTAATTTTCATTTTCTGGAATAACCCTGAATGAAGGCTTAGCATATTTTATCATTATATATACTTTGAAAATTGACAGATATTTTGCACTTACAATTCTTGCATCAGAGATTTTGTTGTCAAATACAAAGTTAATGCAGTTACGGAGGACTTCGAGTCGCCTTGCATTGTTGTCCATCATCCTCTGTCTGTCTACGAGTGCTGTGATTGGTGTTCCCATGGGAACGATCCGCACCTGGTTAGGTCGCACAGCCATCCTGTCCAAGATTAAAGTGAGCTCATCAAAGTATTTCCATAACAATCAACAAAATAAACATTATAAGGGTATCTAATCTACAAATTTCATCAATTAGAAATACTATCATAAACACCTGATATTATGAATGTTTTTAAAATTTAAAAGAAAAAATAGTCCAGTGCTTTAAAAAGCATTTAAAATGATGACCATTATTGTGACATTTGTGTGATGCTGAATTATCTTTCAACAGATCTATTACTTCATTACCACAGAGCTTACTTTTGGTTTTGTTTTTCTATCCCCTCCTTTAAGATTTTGTGTACATGCTGACTGTCCAGTAAAGGAAATGGTGTCTGATGTATCCTGGAGTAGGCCCCGTCTGTTGGTTTGGGAACTTTCTGTACATAAGGCTGGGGATTGGGGTTCTCCTGAAAGCAATTAAGAAAACAATTAAATAGTAGATTATACTAAATTAAGTTCTATTTGATCTTACAATGCCTTTATAAGTGCATAAACATTGAACAAGTATGTTTTCATCCAAACAAAAGACTTAAAAATTGATGTAGTGTTAACAAAACATAACATTCTTAGTTTATAAGTGTACTTATTTTAAAAGTGGATCTGCCATTTAATTCATAAGTTACCGGTAGGGATATCACAGAAACATACATGTAAATTGCATACACTTTGAAAATTTTATAAAACACACATTGATAGTACCCATTCACAACTGCACTAGTGTTTTTATATGTACATGAATTTTTACAGCACAAAAGGAAAAATAAACATACGTCTGGTACTACCATAAATGTTCTTACATTGGTGTTAAGTTGCTTGGCTAGATCTTTAATGTGCTCCATAATCTTCTCTGAGTCAGCTGATTCTTCTGTCAGCTGATCATGTATATTTGCATAGACCTAAAAAAAAACCACAGAACTCCTTATGATCCAAGAAACAAAGATATGAATTGCTTTCCCTTATTAAGAACAGCAAACAATACAGAGAAATGATGCCTGGTTACAAAGTTTGATCAAGATACATGAAAAAGAAATCCTGTAAATCTCTTCCTATTTGTGAGAACTTTATTTTTAGGTAATTACTCTGGACTATTTGATCATGAAAATTTCATTCTTGTAATTATTATAATTCTAGTAAAGAGCATACAGAGCAATAACCAAAATTCATGAAAATGTTTTCACTTATGATAAGCAAATAACAATCTCCCAAAAATAAAATGTTGCAAATATTAAGTGAACTACAGTGTTTGAGATAAAGTTACCTGTTTTTAAGCCAAACTTAATTACCTCATCAAAAATATCACAGGTTCTGTATGGAGTCCCTCTCTCGGCCACAAACGTACCAAAGCCCATCCCCTCCAGGACCCGCACCAGGAACTCATCATCCACCATCCCTCTGTGGCCCAGGAAGTTTGCCTAATGAACACAGCAGTGTAAAATAACCCAAAGCCTTATTTCCATTCTCTTAATACCATTTTGTTCATGTACATGAATTTTCTTCATCAAAAAATTGAACTTTTTAGCCCCCTACATTAACACATTGATTGTCAAACAAAGCTGTACATTAGATTTGATATTTTCTCCTCCTATCTTTTTTCCTTACCTTGTGGAAGGTAATAAAAGGTTCTGGGTGTATCCTAATCACAGTCAGACAAGATCTGTACCCAGTCAGGAGCTCAGCAAAAAAACGTATAAATATTGCACGAATTTCTTTATCCTAAAATAACACAACATAAAAAGCTGCAAAATAGGCATAAAAATAAAATTACTAAAATTGCTTGCTTTTTTTTTTCTCCATATGCCATTGCAAAAAAAATTGAAATTTATTATTTTGTATTACTTTCAAACATTGTAATTTATTGTTTATGCATATATTAGGAATACCCCTTCATAAATGTAGTACAAGATTTCAGTATTTAAATGACTGACCTTTTGTTCGAGTGAGGGAGGTTTCTTTGGGGAAGGAGGAGGAAATGCATAGTCTGCCATCAGGAGGTCGGAGTTCATCACCTGTTTAGGCGGTGTAAAGGTAATGTGTAATGTGTAAAGGTGAGACTGACAATGCTGACAATTTAAGTACATCAATAGATTCTACTAAGAATGTTCGGTTTAATTTCTGTAAATTTGTTTAGGAAGACAATTATGTAACGCTCAATTTACGCTGAAAAAATACATGTACTTCTTAAATAAAAAAAAGAGGAAAAGCCATGTGTAAAGGTGAGACTGACAATGCTGACAATTTAAGTACATCAATAGATTCTACTAAGAATGTTCGGTTTAATTTCTGTAAATTTGTTTGAAGTCAAAAATTATGTACAGTAAATGTTGTTAATGAAATATTGATGAATGATGTCATTAAAAGTTTTGTTTTGCACGTATCACAAAACCAGGTTTACAGTAGCTTTTTTGTTAGTACATGAAGTTTATCTGTTCTTGATGAGGAAAATGATGATTTGACAGGGTAAATATTAAGATTTCTTTCTGTTTGAAGGGACATACAAAAATTTTCATGCTATAGCCATCTCAATTATTTGCCAAGATAGAATGAACTGCTTGCAAATAGCAGCTGAGTGGAAGTGGGTTTCTTTCAAAGATGACATTTCCCCATGTTTACGCAACCCACTTTAACAGCTATCAATGCATTCCATGATATTGAGCAGAAGGTTGTCAGTTTTTAAGTTTTAGAGCTGAAAAAAAGAAATCCTTATCTTACCATTTCTGACCAAGTTAATGTAGATATGGAAGATATATCTATCTGAAACCCAAGTCATTGCAATATTTCAATTTGGCTTCAATACTTTTATTACCTTAACTTAGTAACTTATATCACTTTATAGGGGAAAATATTGACATTTTTAAACCAATATTTTCAAAATTTTAAAGAAAGTAAACTTCTCCACCTTATATTTACTGTACTTCAAAGAAATATAGACAATAAAAGTTGAGTGCAGAGACATAAATCTATTCACAAGAACAAAACACTGCAAAGTAAGAAAATCACATAAATTCAATGCATTTCAGCAGATGTGATTTGACATTCCATTTTCTCAAGCTAGAAAGCTATGTCACCACACTTTACAGAGAGTAATCAGCTGGTTACCATGGTGAGGGCTTTCTTTGCACGAGACACCATGGGCTCGGGTAACATCGGGAGATTGACACATTCTGGTATGTGGACACTTCCTCCATCAAGATCAACAATGATCACATCCACCTGATTAAAATACAATGTAAGTACAAACTTAAACATCAATCAACTATCACCAGTGTTAATTCAGTGCAACATGGATAAAAATCTTCCACATCTTATAGCTTAAAGTTCTGGAAGCTTTTGCAACAGAACTGGAATGGCTTCAGTACACCGAGTGCCTAATAAATTGGTTCTTTTGTTCTAAATTGTGATCTTGTATGTGTTTCATGAATGCAAACACTGCACTAATAATCATGATAATTGTAATAATTAGTCCATGATCTTAACTTCACTATTACAATCTAACATATCACAGCGTAATAAATAGTTATAAAAGTGTTTCTCCGGCCTTTACTTGACCTACCAGATCAGCAGTGTCTTCAGCTAGGGATGAATGAACTCCTGCTATGAAAGGAGTGGGGGTGTTGAGGACTTCTACCAATGGTGCTGGCAAGATGGGGACATACACATAACTGAAAAAAAAGAAAAAAAGCTCTTACTTAACTAAAGATGAAAATCAAGACTTGATACATGTATACACATATTCAATACATGAGATAATTTTCTGCAGTTATTGTTCCAAACAACAGCATTTGATGTGCATAAAATTTGTATCAGTGTTACAATTTTTTTTTAACTTTCTGGGCAGCAATCAATGCAGAAATCATTTGGTGAGTAAGACAGGCCAACAGTATCCTTGTCTGTTATTACTTGTATCTGTTATTACCTGTATCTGTTATTACCTGTATCTGAGAGGGTACTGTAGAATGTTGATGGCCTGGCAGGCGTCCGTCAGCCGTGAATGACTTTGAGAATGGAACAAAATCTTGTGATCGGTTAGAGCAGCACAAAACAATGTCAGAACATTCTGTATTCCTGGAACGATAGGAAGATTTGTTTGTTTTATTTCTTGGAGATTGATAGCAGGGAATAGTGCCCGAGTTCATACTTGAACTACTGGTAAATCCTATAATACTTCAACACGTCAAAAATTAAAATAAATTTTTCATGATATTATCAAAATATATGCCCATAATTAATCCTGAAGTGTAGGATTTCTTTCTATTTTAATTTCTAAAATTTTTAAACAGTTCCTGACATTGACATAAAACTGACCTAGTTGTTGAAATGGTTGGCTGTGACATTATAAAACTGACCTAGTTGTTGGAATAGTAGCCCTGTGACATTATAAAACTGACCTAGTTGTTGGAATAGTAGCCCTGTGACATTATAAAACTGACCTAGTTGTTGGAATAGTAGCCCTGTGACATTATAAAACTGACCTAGTTGTTGGAATAGTAGCACTGTGACATTATAGAACTGACCTAGTTGTTGGAATAGTAGCACCGTGACATTATAAAACTGACCTAGTTGTTAGAATAGTAGTGCTGTGACATTATAAAGCTGACCTAGTTGTTAGAATAGTAGCCCTGTGACATTATAGAACTGACCTATTTGTTGGAATAGTAGTGCTGTGACATTAGAGAACTGACCTATTTGTTGGAATAGTAGCACTGTGACATTATAAAACTGACCTAGTTGTTGGAACAGTAGCGCTGTGACATTCCGTGATGAGGGGACCGTGGCACTGACAGGGGGCTGGAGGGCCTGCCTGTCCCCCGCACCAATCGAAAATCGAATCTGAGGACCACCTGTCAACAAAAAACACCAGAGTTAAAACAGAACTTTTTCTCAAGGATGAATCTGATCATCCTAATCAGTGAACATTTGTGTACATGACAATTTGCTTTGTCTACCAATTATTAATAATAAAAACCTTGCGAATTCCTTCATTTGGGTTTTTGTATGTTTAGGTACTAGATATTTACCTGGCGGAGGTACCTGTACACAGCCGAGTATGTTTCCCACCAACACCTCTAGCTGTACATCTAATTTGTCCACATATGCAGTATAGATAATGCCCAGACAATTCTACAAAACAATTCAAAACTCAAAATTTATTGATCACATTTCAAGTCAACTTAGCTTATAAGTGCAGGCCCTTGGGCCAAAAAACTAAAAGGAGCTCATTTTCGACCTCAAACTCACTTTCCCATTACTAATTTCTTAGGTAAAAGTGAGACTGAGATCCAAAGTGAGTTCATCTAAGTTTTATGGCCCCGGAGTCAGGTTTTCATTATTCTTTATTTTTTCAGAAACCCAATTCTATTTAGATCTATCAGGAAAATAGGATTTTTTTAAATAATAGCAACAATATATCAAACCTTAAATGTTTCAAAGTAGTCCAGCCGTGAGACCAGAACAAGACATTTGGGGGAGTACATGAGGGAATGTATATTGAGGGCCGAGTCCTCCTCCGTGTCCCCATCGTCTGACTTTGTGGGGGAGACGGCGATACTCTCGCTGAACGTCAGGACGGACAGATAGTGGCGGTCTGCATCAATGTCCGTCAGAACTGCCACAAAGAATTCCGGGGGTTGTCTCTGTGCTGAAAGGGTCCATCCAACTGGCCGACAAAACTGCAAGGAAAACAGTTATCTGTAAGTGAAACTGGTATAATCGAAAAGGAATCTTACCCTTAATATAAATCAAGAAAATTCTATTTCTGTAAATTTCATATCATGTTTTACACTGCTGATACTGGTAAATATTATCAAACAGATGGAGAATTCATGTATGATAATGACAGTTCTTCATTTGTCAAAAGCTGTAAATGTATAATGTCAAAAACATCCATATCTTACTATTACATGTGTATTCTCATGCATTTCCTCATGGCTAGTTTAATACAGATAAAACTCATATTAATTCTGTATGACACAAGACTTTCACGTCATACTGTTTCCCCATTTATATTTGTTGTGAAGATATCACCTTTTCTTATCATAAAAGCTTTCTTCAATGTAAAATGAATAGATCTCTTTGCCTTCTCTGTTTTCAGTGACTGACATTGTAACTATTTGACTTCCTCATCAATTCTTGCATAAATAATGGAGACTATCTCGTATGGAAGTGTAAATGTTTCAAGTGTTTTAATTGTAAAGTTCACACGAGAAAAATTGCAACTGATGACAAATGAAAGTATCAGAGTGAACACTCTAACTCCTTACTGGCAGAGGTGGAAGTCTCTCAACAGCAGCACAAGCCAACAGAGGTAGAAATGTGCCTTACTGTGGGCAGCCTCTTAATTGCAGCACTATAGCCAGCAGAGGTACAAAATGTGCTTTACTGCGTGCAGCCTCTTAATAGCAACACTAGCCAAGGCAGCCTCTTAATAGCAGCACTAGCCAGCAGAGGTATGAAGTGTGCCTTACTGCTGACAGTCTCTCAATAGCAGCACTAGCCAGCAGAGTTATGAAACAACCTCTCAATAGCAGAGCTAGCCAGCAGAGTTATGAAGTGTGTTTTACTGCTAACAACTTTTCAATAGCAGAGCTAGTCAGAAGAGATAGGAAATGTGCCTTACTGTTAACAACCTCTCAATAGCAGCACTAGCTACCAGAGGTACACAGTGTGCCATACTACCTGGAGTCTCTCAATAGTAGCACTATAGCCAGCAGAAGTAGAAGTGTGCCTTACTGAGGGTAACCTCTCAATAGCAACACTATAGCCACCTGAAGTAACTGCCGGCAGCCTTTCAATACCAGTAAACAGGGTATGAAGTGTGGCAGCCTCTCAATAGCAGCACCATAGCCAGCAGGAGAGAGTTAGTAGGTCATCAACCCTTTGCTGCATCAATTACTGTTAAATATACAGACTTGTGCGTGCACCGCAGGAATTCCTGTTCTGTAATTGATTCCACAGTGCAAATCAATTCTGGGTTTTTGTTCTTGAAGCCTCTTTTAAAAAGTTGGTTTAACAAAAACCATTTCCTCCTTAAGTAATTATATTTCTTTGTAACTCTTGGTAAACCACACTTTAAAAAACAGTATGCATCTTTAAGATTCATTGTATATACTACAGCTATTCATTTACAAATAACTTTACAAAAAAAAAAAAAAAAAAAAAAAAAAAACATGCATGTAGTTAGACAATGATTTTCAAAATACTACTTGACTGGTATGTTTCACAGTGCTTGATGCATACTTTCAGATCTGAGAGTAACTGTTAGATCAATGGTACTTCCCCACATGTAACAATCTATAATTATATTTCGCTAGTTTATCGATAAGTGACATGAATAAATACGTTACTCTGATGACTTTTAATTTCCACTTTATTTGACTATTTGAGAACGATTATACTTCCTTACAACCCTCATCAATCCTTCATATCAGAGTCTCAACCAATAATAATTTATTTATTGTCACATTAATTTTGAATTATTAAAATAAACATTGAGTTCCTCTAAATAGATCTAATAAATTGAATTTTTACAAACAAATCCTCTAGAAGCTGTATATATGAGTACACTGTAACATGATAGGTGGACAGGAAAAAATCCATCACTGTCAGAGCCTAAGTCACAGAAGATATTAACAGTAGTTACAGTACCTACAGGAAACTGAGGCTTGGATCCTATGAGACTAATAATGGTGTCAAAACTGATAGATCTGAATGACATAGTGACTTTGCTCCAATGGGAGACTGTCTTCAGACTAAATTAAATTCCTCCTAAGACATCTACTTTTTCCACTAAGTCTGTAAGATTAAATCTCTGGTTTTCTCTCAGCCACTTGCTAAATTATGCTGTGTGTTAGGGTTTTTTTTCTGTATAAAAGAGCTTATTTACTATGTCATGTGGGAAAATATTTTTCACACCTCAGTTCCAGCAATTCCTCAATATTTTAATCAAACACACTTGTTCTGTTAAAATAGTTTGTTCCCAAAAACACAAATTTTATCATTAGAAGAAGAGCTATCATAATATAAGAAAAGCCTAAATCAGAGATAGTTGAACTGGATGCTTTGGGTTAAAGAATGCTCTTGCTAATACTTTAAGTGTATTAGTATGAAGTTGTTAAAGTTTTCACAGGCTACCAGTAAGTCAGAGGTTTTGATCCACTAGATATAATCACTGCTAAAAGACTCAAAAGTGTGAGTTGAGATATTTTCAAAGAAACCTATGGAATGTGACCTGAGCCCCAGTGTCAGTTGTATGTATGTGGTGAGGTGTCTGGTAATGTCTATACCCCCCTCTGTCTGTATCTGTCCAGAAGCTAATTGGTTCTTACATAATTAGACCCCCTCCAAATGTAACATATGGCTGACTGCTGCTGGTTGGGAATTATCCAGTGTCTGATCAGAACACAGATAACACTGTATCACTCTTTTACAGTTTTTATATCTATTTTTATGCCCTTGTAATTGTAGATTTAGGGGTATATAATTTTTGCCCTGTCCATTCATCTGTCTGTCTGTTTGTCTGTTAATCTTTTTGTCTGCAAAAAATTTAACCTTGCCATAACTTTTGAGTGAGTGGGTCTATGGCTTTTATATTTCACTGGGTATTCCTTGTGAGAAGATCTTTCTTTGGAAACCAACTAATTTGACATCTTGACCTTGGAGTTTGACCCATATTTATCCAAAATTACCAAACTTTTAACCTTGGGCATAACTTTTGAAAAGTTGGTGCTAGGGATTTCATACTTGACAGGTGTATTCATTGTGACAAGACCTTTCAATGGATATAAATATTTTTGACCTTTTGACCTTGACTTCAGAGTTTGTCCTACTTTTAAAAAACTCTTATCTTGGCCATAACTTTGGAACAGTTAGCACTAGGGCTTCCACATTTCGCAGGTGTATCCCTTATGACAAGACCTTCCTTTGGATACCAACAATTTTGACCTTGAACTTGGAGTTTGACTTGCATTTGAGAAAGTTCAACCTCACCACATGCTGTCCTACAGTAGCATCAGTGTTTCAAAAACGTACATCTTGTTTTCAAAGGATTAAATTTTGCTTTTTTTTTTATCTCTTAACTTTTAAGCACTGTCATTCAATAAAATAATTTATTAAACAATGACAATTATTCCTGCTACTGCAATTTACTGATGGTTCTGGAGTATCACAGTTTCTTCTGATTGTAGATAATGATAGGGGGTGAAAACAGATAATCTGGTGTCATGTTGATACACCAGGTCATACTACCATCTTACATTTTGTGTATTGACTCAAAACATACCATGATAAGATACCTGAATGAACCAAAATCTGCACTTAAACTATAGGGATCATCCAAAAACCTGGTGTGCTTGCACTCATCTCTATTAATGTCAGAGCTGTTTTAAACACAGCCATTACATCAAGCAATGAAGTTAAGCAATTGATTTTTTGACAGATGATTAAATTCCCTATGGCTGCATTTTGAAATATGTCTGGTTTGACAGAAAGCATTATTTTTACTACAGACATTGAGTACATACAACTAAAAACAAATACAACACAATGCACATGTCTCCCACACTAAAATTTAACGATCCCCAGGTTTAAAAGAATGCAGGAAATTTTTTACCTTGTCCTTACATTTTTTTTTGAAGTGCAGGCTGAATCGTAAGGAAAGGGTGCCCTTGTTTCTTTAGCAATGCATATAAAATATTTCTGATTTGATTTTCTCAGACTTGTCCTCCTCCAAAATTAAACTAAAAATTAATTCAAAGTCAAAATGTTTTCAATGAAATGATTAAAATCATATACAAATTGATAAAATGGCCTAATCCCTGTCTAAGGGCCTCAAATGATCTTAGACAATATCTCTAGAGTCTATCCAATAAGAATTAAACTAATTTCAGGAATGAGGAGTTCTCAATAATCTGGCTTCGTCTGCTTCTGATAATCACACAAGGTGTTTGAGTGATTTCCACGAATTCCAGCTTCAGGTGTTTACAGCCCCTGATAAGCAGTGGTCATGTATCGATGTATGGAATTCCTAGGATTATCTTTTATTCAGTTTCTGGTTGTTATCAGCTTCATCCTTTGAAATGTCAGTGTACTTCAAAGTTCAAAAATTTGCTTCCTAGCTTTCTGATAAATGAATAATATATTATTACAATTCCACACAGCTGATTTAGTTCTCAGATCTCTCCACGAAAGGTTAAAGCTTTTTAGAGAAATATACACTAGCTCAAATTGCTGTTACCTCTGACCATAGGGAAAAAAAGATGGATGCAGGCTGTTACGTAAGAGCTTGATGGATCCCAGATTCTGCAATGTTTAGGTTTTCAACCAACAAACTTCCAAAATAACTTTCATTTACAAGCTTCATCTTTTCCTAATTTAAAAACTTTTTTTCTGAAACTCATTGCTAATACAGCCCTGTTTCCTTGGGTTTGGGCTTCATTTCATTCTTATTCTCATTGACATTGCATGAATTTTGCAGTAATGTTTCCTTCATGAAGATAGATGCATAAGAGAAATGACTTTGACATTATTGCTATCTTAATTGGGACATCAATTCTCATTAGTCTTGGAATGGTGTAAGAGTACACAAATTAAACTCACAAAAAGTGGGAATTTTGAACATTTTATCTTTCAACACAACATTATCAGCATCATCAACATCAATTAATTTTCTAACCTTAGTTAATTAACTTAATTTCTATGAAATTCTGCCCTTTCAGTCAGATCTAGCCACTTTTCAGCAACTGTATTAGATGTAGATGGCTCCACAAATTAATTTTATTCAGACTATATTTTGCATATGCAGAAAAAAATGATTCCAAATAATAGAACAAGGCTTAAATTCCATTGATTCTGTATAACCCTTGGTGACATTATTACAGTTACATGCCATTACAAAGATCTATTCAAGTCTCCTTCATAAAGTACATTCAATTTTCATAAAAAAAAAATCAACTGCATTTTAATCAGGAAGTTCTAGGAGTAAGCTTAAACACAACTTATAAATTGATAGCTCATTTACTATAAAACGAGGAACACAAATTCAGTATTCAAGGATATATTCCCAAGGTCAAGAGTGGCTTTAAGAATCCAAACCATTCAGAGCTCTAGCCCAGCTTTCCATTATCTAAATTGATTACCATTTGTACATATACAACACGTCTGGCTACACTGAGATGAAGCCAGTAATAGAATTATTTCTCGACTCAGCCTCTCCATTATCTATCTGCCATCTGCTGCTCCTGGTCATTACAGCAGAGCACTGCTAACACTGGGGAGTTAGAGTGTGACTTGTACCCCCCTGTCGTGATAAGTAGGAGGTTAATAATATTACAAGGAAGTCCACCTCTATGGAACTAAGTTCTCTGTTCAATTCTAAATAGCATTATGTATGTACAAAAATGTACATTTCAATTCAAGTGTTAAAATGATAAGTCCTGTAATGAAATATATTACTACCAAAGCCCCCCCCCCTTTTCCCGTTTTGAGGACTACTAGTATGAGAGAGACAGTCCACACATATACATACTAAGCCTACAGGTCCATAGCTCTCCCCCTGTGTATACATACTAAGCCTATAGGTCCATAGCTCTCCCCCTGTGTATACATACTAAGCCTATAGGTCCACATTTCTCCCCCTGTGTATACATGATACTAAGCCTATAGGTCCATAGCTCTCCCCCTGTGTATACATACTAAGCCTATAGGTCCATAGCTCTCCCCCTGTGTATACATACTAAGCCTATAGGTCCATAGCTCTCCCCCTGTGTATACATACTAAGCCTATAGGTCCACAGCTCTCCCCCTGTGTATACATACTAAGCCTATAGGTCCACAGCTCTCCCCCTGTGTATACATGATACTAAGCCTATAGGTCCATAGCTCTCCACCGTGTATACATACTAGGCCTATAGGTCCATAGCTCTCCACCGTGTATACATACTAAGCCTATAAGTCCATAGCTCTCCACCGTGTATACATACTAAGCCTATAGGTCCATAGCTCTCCACCGTGTATACATACTAAGCCTATAGGTCCATAGCTCTTCACCGTGTATACATACTAAGCCTATAGGTCCATAGCTCTCCACCGTGTATACATACTAAGCCTATAGGTCCATAGCTCTCCACCGTGTATACATACTAAGCCTATAGGTCTGTTATGAATTATAGACAGTAATACTTTTCTATTTACCATTTAATGCAATTATATTAATGACATTTACCGGACTATGACGTCATAGTACGATGACGTCATAGACGTTACTATAACGTTATGTTATATACTTGTGAAGTTTCAAATAAACCACTATATGGTTCAGATGTGTTTTCTATGAGTGCTACAATCTTGACATTGGTGCCGTGACGAAAGAGGAGAGATGACTTCTAAACTGAAGGCAGTAAGAGCAGGACAGAGAAGTGCTGTAACCAGACTTCTAAAAAGACTGGATGAAGAAAATGAAGATGCAGAGGAAATTGAAGCAATTTTGGAGACATTAACGGACAAACAGGAAATTCTTAGAGATCTGGATGAAAAAATTCTAACAGAAACAGCAGAGGAGGATATTGAGAGAGAAATACTGGAGACAGATGAGTACAATTTCAATCTTAATTCTAAAATGAGAAAATATAAGAAACATCTGATAGTTCATCGTTCAAATTTGAATCCATCAGCCAACATTTATTCAAACCAGAATGAAAATTCACAAATTGAAGAGAATAGTCAATCAAGACACAATTTCAGTGAAAATTCAAGAACTCCTCAGTCCCTTACAAGCTTTCATTCAAATCCAAACAGTGGTAACTTCCACAAACTTCCGAAATTAAACTTACCCATTTTTGAGGGAAATGTGTTGGAGTGGCAGTCATTCTGGGATTCATTCAATTCGGCTATTCATAGCAACAACATGTTGACAGAAGTTCAAAAGTTTAATTACTTAAAGTCTTTAGTAGCAGAAGAGGCATCGAACACCATTTCAGGATTTGCACTCACACATGCAAACTACAACAGAGCGATTGAGCTTCTACATGAAAGGTTTGGACAAAAACACAAGATAACTCAGTCTTACATGCAAGCGCTCTTGGACCTACCCACTCCCAAGAATAATCTCACAAGCCTGCGTCATTTTCATGACCAAGTGGAGACATACGTCAGAGGTTTAGAATCCTACGGACAAGCTCAAGATACATACGGTTCTCTTCTAGTACCTGTGATTCTGAACAAATTACCTACTGAAATACGCAAGAATTTGGCACGTGAACATGGCTCTACTGATTGGTTATTAGGTGATTTGAGAAACAGTCTTTACAGGGAACTCGAAATATTAGAAGCTGGAGCAGGTATTGATGCAACAGAACCAAGCGCAACATCAACCTTATATACCCATTCAAAGTCCAGTCATAAGCAAGTTCAACACAACTTCAGTCCAAGGAAACCTCAGGTATGCTGTGCATATTGTAAGGAGCCGCATTATTCAAATGATTGTACAAAGTACAAAAACTGCACTGACCGCATGAGAATTGTCAAACGAGACAAGTTATGCTTTAACTGTTTGGGCCGACATCGTGTTACAGACTGCCAATCCAAATCAAATTGCAAAATCTGCAAAAAACGTCATCACACAAGTTTGTGTTCAAATCGCGAGGTAGTCAAAAGCAACAAGGAGAGTACCCCTTCACTTCAAGCAAAAAATACAGAAAGAGCAGAAACGTCAGTGATGCATTCATCTTCACATAGAGATCAACCAAACGTTTTGTTACAAACTGCAGTTGCACCTGTCACATCTGGAAAACTGACAACTGATGCTAATATTCTGTTTGATGAAGGAGCTCAAAGATCATTTATCTCCAGGAGTTTGGCTGACAAGATAGAATTAACACCAACAGGACATGAGAATATCAACATTCTTGGATTTGGAGAATCAGGAAAAGAGAAAGGAGTTCAAAAGTTGCAGACAGCTGTAGTCAAGGTCCAAACTATACAGAGAGAAGAAATACCTGTCAAAGTCTTAGTGGTCCCAGAGATAGCAGCTCCAATTAAAACGCATGTAGAAAATGCAGCAAAATTATCGTATTTGAGGAATTTGAGATTGGCACATCCTGTTGCACAAGAGGAGGCATTCCAAATTGAATTACTTATTGGAGCAGATCAGTACTGGAATTTGGTGGAGGATACGATAATTAGAGGAAAGGGTCCAACCGCCATCAAATCTAAACTGGGATATTTACTGTCTGGACCATTATATGGATCACAATCCCATGCACTTGAATACAACACATCAATGATGAACGTTATGGTGTCACACAAAATGGAGGAGCACAATATTGAGAAGTTTTGGCAGATTGAGGCAATTGGAACTGAGAAAGAGTATGAGGAATCAAGTAATCAGAACTTTCAGCTATCATATCAGAAGGATTCCATACGATTTCAAGACAATCGGTACCATGTAAAGCTTCCATGGAAAGAGGACCATCCTGCATTGCCCTTAAACAAAAATAAAGCTTACCGTAGAACAGTTGGTGTTATAAATCGCCTCAAAATGGAACCGGAAATGTTGATCAAATATGGGGAAATAATTGCTGAACAGGAAAAACGCGGATTCATAGAAAAGATAGACAGCGAACTTCCAACAAATCGTAAAGTTCACTTCATACCGCATTTTCCAGTAAAGAAGGATTCAGCTACAACTCCTGTAAGGATAGTATACGATTGTAGCTGTCATGAAACACCTACTGCTGCATCTCTGAATGATTGTTTGATGAACATCCCACCACAACTGAATGATATTGCTTCAATATTACTGCGATTTCGTCTCAATGGATATGCAGTGACAACAGACATAGAAAAAGCATTTTTAAATGTAGGATTAGAAGAGGAAGACCGAGATGTTACGAGATTCTTCTGGTTTGATGAACCTACAAATCCTAACGGAACGTTAGTGAACTACAGATTTAAATCTGTTTTATTTGGAGCTACTTGTTCCCCATTCATTTTGAATGCTGTTCTGATGAAGCATTTAAAGGAGAACGCATCTACATGGACACAGAAGTTAACAGAAAATCTTTATGTTGACAACATTATTTCCAGTTTTCCAACAGAAAATGAATTAATTTCTACGATGATTGTGTTCAGGACATCTAAATTTACAAAGGATCGTCCCAGTACTTTCCTTAGGCAGTTCTTTGTAAGTCCTATTAGTCGTTCCCAGAAGCCTCCGTACCAGGGTGCTCTCTTAGGTATGAATTTCCATCTTGTACCATGGGTGTTTAAGGTTTCTTGAAGACTGTGTGAAGATGTTAACTTTTTGATTTCCTTAGAAGAAGCAACATATGTGGTTGCGTTGTCAGATATCATAATTTTTGGAAGTGATTTCCTGCTGGAAAATCTCCGAAAGGCTAAAATAAATTGTTCTTCAGTGAGGTCTGTTACCAGTTCCAGATGGACAGCTCTTGTACTAGCACAAGTGAAAAGACATATGAATACTTTGCCTTCATGTCCATTCTGGAACTGGTAACAGACCTCACTGAAGAACAATTTATTTTAGCCTTTCGGAGATTTTCCAGCAGGAAATCACTTCCAAAAATTATGATATCTGACAACGCAACCACATATGTTGCTTCTTCTAAGGAAATCAAAAAGTTAACATCTTCACACAGTCTTCAAGAAACCTTAAACACCCATGGTACAAGATGGAAATTCATACCTAAGAGAGCACCCTGGTACGGAGGCTTCTGGGAACGACTAATAGGACTTACAAAGAACTGCCTAAGATTCGTACAAAATTGTTCCAAAGGACAGAAAGTTACAGGTCCACTGACTGTCTCAGAGATTGAACACAGCTCACTGATGTGGATTAAAAATGCTCAACAAGAAAACTATCCAGATATTTTTGCAGAACTACAAAAAGATGGAAAATCTAAACATTGTCTATCAAAACAGCTGAAATTATACTTAGACAATGAGGATTTGATCCGATGTGGAGGGAGAATACACAATGCACCAATCAGCAAAACAGCAAAGCATCCAATACTCCTAGCAACCAAAGATCCACTGACCACTTTGATTGTTTTAGATGCACATAGAAGAAATTTGCACTCAGGAGTCAATAGTACAGTCACATTGTTGAGACAGAATTACTGGATACAAAGAATTCGCCAGAGTGTAAAATCTGTATTGCGAAAATGCATTACATGTAGAAAAATCATGGGAAAACCTTATCCCATTCCAGAAGCACCACCGTTACCTAAAGACAGATTGAGAGAAGAACCTCCTTTTACTGTAACTGGTGTGGATTTCACTGGTGCCCTGAAGGTACGAAAAAAGAATGGACATGAAGGCAAAGTATTCATATGTCTTTTCACTTGTGCTAGTACAAGAGCTGTCCATCTGGAACTGGTAACAGACCTCACTGAAGAACAATTTATTTTAGCCTTTCGGAGATTTTCCAGCAGGAAATCACTTCCAAAAATTATGATATCTGACAACGCAACCATATATGTTGCTTCTTCTAAGGAAATCAAAAAGTTAACATCTTCACACAGTCTTCAAGAAACCTTAAACACCCATGGTACAAGATGGAAATTCATACCTAAGAGAGCACCCTGGTACGGAGGCTTCTGGGAACGACTAATAGGACTTACAAAGAACTGCTTAAGGAAAGTACTGGGACGATCCTTTGTAAATTTAGATGTCCTGAACACAATCATCGTAGAAATTGAATGCATTTTGAATGACCGTCCTCTGACCTATGCATCAGCCGACCCATTGGACGAAGATCCCCTAACACCCTCTCATCTACTATATGGAAGGAAAATCAAGTCATTACCTTATCCTGGGAGTTCCAGTGAAGAAAATGTAACAACTGATTTGAACCATGTATCTGCGAACGAAAATTACAACATTCAACAAAAAGTCATTCAACACTTTTGGCAACGTTGGAGAAAGGAATACTTAACATCCTTAAGAGAATATCATCGCAGCCATGGAGAAAGCAAACAAAATATCAAGACCGGAGACATCGTTCAAATTTTTGATGAATTCAACCCAAGAAATTTGTGGAAACTGGCAAAGATTGAGGAGCTTATTTCCGGCCAAGATGGACTTATAAGATCTGTTTTATTAAAGACCAGAAATGGTATAACTTCTAGACCAATTACAAAACTGTATCCATTAGAATTAAATTCTGGGGACGATGACAAACCTTCAATACCTACAAAGGATCGTGAGGCAAAACTGAAAGCTATTAAACAGATTTCCAGTCATTCTAAGTGAAATAATCTAATTTTTGATATGACATTGTAAATAACTTTTTAAAAAGAAATCAATGCATTTTTTAGCTAAAAAACCGCGTCTGATATTTTCAGTCCAAAGACTCTATTTTATACTTTTGTGGGCCGGAGAATGTTATGAATTATAGACAGTAATGCTTTTCTATTTACCATTTAATGCAATTATATTAATGACATTTACCGAACTATGACGTCATAGTACGATGACGTCATAGACGTTACTATAACGTTATGTTATATACTTGTGAAGTTTCAAATAAACCACTATACGGTTCAGATGTGTTTTCTATGAGTGCTACAATCTTGACAAGGTCCATAGCTCTCCACCGTGTATACATACTAAGCCTATAGGTCCATAGCTCTCCACCGTGTATACATACTAAGCCTATAGGTCCATAGCTCTCCACCGTGTATACATACTAAGCCTATAGGTCCATAGCTCTCCACCATGTATACATACTAAGCCTATAGGTCCACATTTCTCCCCCTGTGTATACATACGAAGCCTATAGGTTCATAGCTCTCCACTGTGTATACATACTAGGCCTAGGGTCTACAGCTCTCCACCTCTGTATACATATTAAGCCTAGTCCAGAGCTCTCCCTGTATACATACAAAGCTTAAGGTGCAGGCTGAGACTAAATCATTGACCAATAAGTATTGCTGTTATATTTTAGATTGTGCTTGTTTAATGCCATTATGGCTCCAGAGTTCAAGTTTTCTAGGCAGTGTTTGTATACAACTTCCCTGCCTTCCAATTTATTAATAAGTGCTCAAAAATTAGAAAATTCCAGCTTGGATCTGATTCGTAGTTCATTATGCCCTGGTATAAAAGGGAGCAGGACTTTCTTGGAAAGCTGTTGATATGTTAAAGTGATGATACACACACTGTGTCATTCATCAAATGAAGTAATCAGTAGATAATACACTTGAAATACAAAAATACAAGAGCCTGATTGTGTGATCTAATAATATGTCTAGAAAAGCTTTATATTTTCTTTGAGTTGACACTCTTACATAAATTTCAACTATATTCTAGGGAATTGTCCATAAACATGAACATGTATTCATATTGTGGTATATCTTGACTTGTTTTCTGGAATTTATATCCAACAATAATAAGTGTTCATCTTTGAAAATTCAATAATCATTGTAATTACTGCAAAATGTCAAAATAGAAATTCAGTAACCTCAGCAGTCAGACAATACACAAGTATAATAGCCAAGGTCTCAATGCATTCCGTGAATTCCGTAAACTGTTCCCACAGTGCTGGCCTCTGTGTACAAATGAATCCCACCTGTTATAGGTGTTTTCTCCATTCCTTACTAGCAAAAGAGAACTTGACAAAGAGAAAACTGTTCGTATAACAAAGTTATGTGTGAACAAGCTGGTATAACAGTGTACAAGTTATAATAAACGGTACCAAGTAGTTCTCTCTCCCAATCACCGCAAACCAGCTAAATAAAGCTCAAAATCATTAAGCTTATATCTTCTATGTTTAAAAGACTGCATGCTGGAAATGCATTAAAAAATTATTTCTCAGTCCTTTGTTTCTTTCTTGTTCAGAAATTGGACAATGGGATGTGACATTACACTTACACAATTTACTCGTATTATGATCCTCAATTTACCTAAGTGACTGACACAAATAATCATGTACACATACACATGACATATATGCCTGCAATGTACAAGTTTATCATCACTAAGTGACAAATAAACAGTAATTAATGATTGCAGTTTGAAATCATTGATCGTTTGGTCCCACTTCCCGTTTGTCTCAATTGTTGTTTGTAATACCAGGAAGCCAGTTACGCGGCCGATTTAGTTAAGCCTCAAATCCTGTCCAACCCGACATGGATAGAGATGGTGAAATGTCTTATTTCTGAGGTGCAAATGGAAGATTTCATGCCATTAACACCTGGCTGCTAAATAGCATCATTAGTTTTATGGCCACATTACTAGTTCTTGGCTAGGTAAACCATCAAACCTTTATGATAGAGATAAAGGTTTGACAGACATGGTGAACATACTTTATTTACTATTGTATGCCTTAATAAACTCAGGTAAACTATAACAATAGGGTTTTACTAGTATACACAGTTGATAGTAGCACAAGGAAATTCTCTGTGTGCACTCAACAGATTGGAAAATTCAATCATGTGTAGAGAGGGCTTTGACTTTTTCCCCTCTGCCCTGGAGAACTCAAGCTATTGTACAACAGAAACTATAATTACTCAAGGGTTTCCATTAACTTGGTATGATGTATCTTTGTATTGATTTATCTCAAATTTACTTAATAGCCTTAGGCTCTAAAAATAAAACTTTAGTTATTTTACAAACAGATATAAAAGTGATTTTAATGAATTCCATGACCCTCTAGGGTAAGAAACATAACCTTTGAATTTTTATTCATAGTCTTTTGTTCATTGCTGTCTTCAGAGTTTTATACGTTCTTTATGATAGCTTTGATCCGGTAAATCAAACAGTACTACACCTGTACATGACAGAATTTATTTCCTCTGTCTTTTGAGATCTCTTAAAAAGCCTTCCTTATTAATTTAGTCTTCCTAACATGCTGAATTTTCCTTCATACTATTTATTCATTGATTTAATAGGATAAATTTTTCAGCATTAAATATTTTCTCCCAAATCAACATTCGCAATGCTGAATAAAGAAAATTGCTTGAATTCATGTATTTTCTTAATTTATTTCTTCATCTAGAAGTATTATTTATCCCCGCCTTTTTATCTGGTTGCTTAACACTCCTGCAGTGGGCATTAAATATATATAAGCAACTTGCAGCAAAGAATAATAACCAATTATCCTAATCTTATGATCTCTTTTCTGAAGTATCATAAATTATGTTAATTTACAAACTTTAGGAAATGTTCAACTATGGGAAGTAATTTGAAATGCTCCTGCAGCCTAAAACTGGATGTGTTTACACCCTGTTACAGAGTGCTTTCTTATTTTGTTCCTTTTCATTTTGGAAAAAAAGACAATTTATTGGTGTGCATGTGCATTGAGAAACTGAATTTGCAGTACACCAATGAGAGTTTTACAACTTAATTTTTAGCTTAAACAATGATCAACCGGTCAATAGGGGCTTCAAGTTTATATGCAACAACTATACACACAAGTGCCAAATGCTATGAATTTATGGAATCATAATATCTTTCATGGAAGAACAGTGAATTATTTTATATAGTTTGTAATTTTTATGTACCTGTATTTGAGGATTTAGGGGTATATAGTTTTTGGCCTGTCCATCCTTCCGTCTGACTGTCCACAAAAGCTTTAACATTGCCCATAACTTTAGAGTGGATGGGGCTATGGCTTTAATATTTCACAGGTGTATTCCTTGTGACAAGTCCTTTCTTTGGGTACCACCAAATTTACCTCTTGAAGTTAGAACTACTTTGTCAAAATATTACCAATTGGCCATTACTTTTGAACATTTAGCACTAGGACTTTCATATTCTACATGTGTATTCCTTGTGACAAAACCTTCCTTAAAAGGATACCAAAAAGTTTGACCTTTTTACTTTGATCTTTGAGTTTTACCCACTTTTTTAAAACTTTCACCTTGCATGACCATAACATTTGAATAGTAAGCACAGGGATCTCATATTTCATAGACCTATGTATTCCTCGTGACAAGACCTTCCTTTGGATACCAGCAATTTTGACCCTTTGATCTTAACCTTGGAGAAAGTTGGAGTCTGGCTAGCATTTCAACCCTCACCATAAACTGCTATACCATGTATACTGGGGCATCAGTGTTTCATAAACACATTTTTATAAATATTGTCAACCCTTTTGATAAAATTTCCATGTTAGTCTTTTCATAAAACAAAAAAAGAATCTTGAATCCTGCAGTTGTACTTTCTAGCTGACTATCTCTATGGATTTCAAATTCATAAGACAACTTGACAAATATATCAGGAAGATTCGATCACAAGCATATCATGCATGTCAGAATATAATTTTTTCAAGATCATTGCAGACAACCAACTCTTACCATACCTATGCTAGACTTGAAACTATGTACTAGGTAAACCTAGCATAAATATTTGTTAGAAGATCAAAGAGTAGTCCAGTTATTTAAAGGGAACTAATTATCTAGTGTCTCAAAGACTACCCTGACCTAAACAAGAGGCAGATTCTACAAAAAATGACCCGACACATAGATTATACAGTGGATTGCTTAAAAAAAATTCCAAGAACATTTAAAACACCCTTCATATATCCTCAAAAAAACTTAAATTAATGACACCTCTGAATTTGCACACCTTTCAGAGTTTTCTAAATATCACTATTTTTATCTGTACCACATTACAGATCATACTGTGAGTGTCCAGACTGACAGACTTACCAACTCAATACTCTGGGTAAACGGGCAAGCCTCCCAGTCATTCTCTGGAAAACGCTGGAGGATCCGTCCCTCACTTGACCCATTCCCTGCAAGAAATACACTGATGATTAGGCCAGGTTTATTTATTGCCTTTAATCACCATGTTTTTATTTATTTATTTATTTATTAACTTGACTCAAAATTAAATGAAATAAGTATCGACCATATAATAGTGTGCATAAACAATTTATATTTTAAAATGTGTGTTTGATACTTTTAAACTTCCACTTTTTGTTGTATTTCTTCAAACATGTCGTTTTCTGTAAGCATTATCTCTGCATGAAAGATTCAGAAAATGTTATGGTGATAGTAGAGTGATACCAAATTGGTATAAACATTTTACAAGTTCATAGTTTAAAATACAATCCAAAAAAGTGCCAAATGAAGCAAAACCTTTCACAGACCGGTACAGGTCTTAAACAATGAACAGTGGCAGTAAACAGAAGTGCAAATGAAAGTGGTTTCTATTTTGTTTTGAACTATGCAAATGTCATAAACGAGGCATTTCGGACTGACTTTCATTTGACAAGAATGCGTATACTGTCCTATTCTTATAGCAAAACAAAATATTGAAAATACTTACTGTCTTTATCGTGATCATATCCAATCACGACAAAGTAGTCGGCCAAGCGGGACATCGCCTAAGGAACCGGGAAATTTCTTAATCGAGCCTCTCTCATTTCAAGTCGGCCATTTTGAATCTTTTTGACTTGTAAACTACATCCGGTCAAAGGGAAGCAACTATACCAATGCTCAATCAAATAAGGTCGCAAGACGTCGAAAATAAGGTGAAAGTGGATAATGTTGATTTTAAAAAAGAAACATCTACTTTTTTGTTGTTCAAATTAATTTTTAAAAAATCAAAGAAAATTTCTTAATTGCTTTAGAGATTTTGAAAAGGCTTCAAAATATTTCCCAACTCCTCAGATATTTTATAGTAAATATAGATAGGTTTCTATGGTTTGAACAAAAGTTCTAACAACTTACGAGGTACCATAAATGGCTACAACTGTCAGATAGGCCTACTTATTCTCACCAGAGCTCTGTTTGGGACGTTTACAGATGTGTGCCAAAAGTGCAGATAAATTTTTTTTCTCTCCAAATATTTTATTGAAAAATGAAAAGCGACATTTTTTTTTTTAAATCACTAGAATGACAATTAACATTTTATGACAGATTATGTACCACAATACATTTACCAAATTTCTGGATAATCAAGGAAAGTGTAAAAGTAAAATTATCTTCACTTTTGGCACACATTATACTTGCTACAAAATATCTAAGAATTCAGTGAAAAAAAATTGGACAATCAAATGAAATCACAATCACAATCACAAGTATATAACCTTGCAAAAAAGGATTGTAAAATTGTTAATTAAATTAAGGAATCACTGTCTAATTAGTGTAGTATGCCAGGGCATCAACGATAGTGGGAAACATGGGATAATTTGCATAACGGGCGAAGCCCGTTATGCATAAATTGAAGCCCGTTATGCAAATTATCCCATGTTTCCCACTATCGTTGATGTCCCTGGCATACTATACTAACTAGAAAGCGATTCCTTATATTTCCATTTCATTGTAAAATAAAATTGTAGATTAAGACTTTAAAAATGTAGACTAATCGATTTAAATTACACGAGTATGGCACGCCAAATTCACAAAAATGAGTTAAACATAGTTTCACAGTCGATAAACTAGGTTTATCGGTTATAAGCTACAGTTTACGGACTGTAAACTATAGTTAACAACGTTAATCTATATTTTACATCTGTAAACCATAGTTAACGCGATAATCTATGTTTCACAACCGTAAACTATACTTAACACCGAAAACAATCATTTGCGATTGCAAAACATAGATTATCTGATAAATACAGTTTCACGATTTGTAAACTATAGTTTACAAACCGTTAACTTTAGTTAACGATCTGATAAATATAGTTTCACGATTTGTGAAACTATGATTAACAACTCTTAACTATAGTTTACGATTGTAAACTATAGTTTACAAACGTGAATCTATGTTTATCAACAAAATCTATTGTTAACGCTTATTACAGACAGATAAACTTAGATTAGCATTCGTAAACTATAGTTAACAACCGTTAAATATAGTTTTACAGATGAAAACTATACTTAACAAATCGTTAACTATAGTTTACGGTTTGTAAACTATAGTTTACATCGATAAACCTAGTTTTTCAATTGTGAAACTAGGTTTATCTCATTTTCGTGAATTTGGCGTGCCATACACGAGGACTCCCATGACATTTTCAATAGTCCTCGCCCACTGACGCCAAACACAAAGGCCGCATGAGATTTACATGCATATTTGGCCTCCTTAGCGTCAGACACAGAGATAGATGCGCACTAGATTTGTATGCATATTAGGCCTCCTTAGCTGCTCCTGACCTATCGACCTGCCTAATTTACATTCTGGCAGAATTATAAAGAAATAAACTACCATAACTTTCCAAGAGTTATCACAGAGAAAACAAATTAGAAATGGAAATATTTCAATTTCATTTCCTTTGAAATATTTATGCGAGATTTATTTTACAAAGTAATTTGAACTTCAATTTTCATTTTAAACAAATGCACAAGTGTATTTTATATTTAATTATATCTACTTTAATTGACCCAGTGATGTATTCAAAGGGTTAAAAAATCACAGAGATTGTGGCTTAACAGATTTAGCTGTAGGCTCCTAAATTTAAAACTTTAGGAGTCCACGTGGCTAGTGGAAATTTTAGTTAAGTATAAACCATGCATGTATGTAGAAAGTGTGAAATAAGCAAAATAACAAAGAAAACAATAAATTAAATATTTTATATATTCATGTTAAAGAAATGATATGAAATAAATGCAACAGTCTGCTTTTTATACCAAACTATGACATCCGATTATAATCGGTAAAATCGCATCGGAAGCAGTAATCGATTCCAACCGATGATCGATTGTGAAAATTAACCGATGTCCCACCACTACGCTACCAAAGTGCCCTGCAGTCCATTTTTTAAAAAGATTTCAGGGTTATAATCAAAACAAACATTATTATATGTAATTTTCGGAGAATATATACACAGCATATTTTTTTTACTAAAAATCATGTTCTCAGTATAATGTTATCTTCAAACCATATTATTATTCTATTCTTATGAACAATTTATTATTTGACAATCTTTTTATGCGCCCGAATCGAAAGATCCGAGGCGTATATTGTTTTTGTCCTGTCTGTCTATCTGTCTGTCTGTTTGTCTGCAAACTTTAACCTTCGCTATAACTTTTGAACCATGAATGATTGAGACTTCATATTTGGTATGCATACTCCACTAAGTAAGCTCTTTCAAATGACACCTAGGCCAATGACCTTGTGACCTTGACTGTGACCTATATGCTAAAAATATTTTTTTTTCTGCAAACTTTAACCTTCGCTATAACTTTTGAACCATAAAAGATAGAGACTTCATATTTGGTTTACATACTCCACTAATTAAGCTCTTCCAAATGACACCAAGGTCAATGACCTTGTGACCTTGACTGTGTCCTATATGCTAAAAATATCTTTATTGAACATTCACCATAACTTTTGAACAATTCAAGATAGAGACTTCATATTTGGTATGCATACTCCACTAATTAAGTTCTTTTAAATGACACCAAGATCAATGACCTTGTGACCTTGACTGTGACCTATATGCTAAAAATATGTTTTTTAATTTTGTTGCCGCCGGGCGCATAGTGTTTCACAAACACATCTTGTTTCAAAGTTGACAGTGACGCACATTTATTGGAAAATGGGTTTACTAGAGCCATATAAAATGAGTTTTTAATACATGTATTTACTTGATTGTAGCTTTCTTGGGCAGGGGGAAAGTGATTAACTACTAAGAAAATATACGCAAAATATTATTGTCAGAAATAAATTAATGTAACATTATTTTCTATTACATATAGATTAATTTTTTTATGCCTCCGTAATCGAAAATTCGGGTGTATATAGTTTTTGGCATGTTCGTCCATCCAACTGTCTGTTTGTCCGCAAAAACTTTAAAATTCATACATTTGATTGGTTGAAACTATGGCTCTCATATTTCATACTTTGTTACATGGTCATTTTTGGGTACCGCCAATACATTATACCTCTTGATCGTGTAGTTTGACCCAAATTTGCAAGAATTTACCAAACTTTTGAAATTGGCTTTGACACCTTTCAACGGTCGGTTGGTGCTAGGACCCTCATACTTCAAAGTATATACATGTAATGTTTATTGTGACAAAACCTTTCTACGGATGTAAATATTTTTACCCTCTTGTCTTGACCCATGAGTTTGATGCACTTAAAAAAAATTTAACTTTGGGTATAAATTTTGAACATTAGTACTATAGGGCCTTCATATTTCACATGAATATTCCTTGTGTCAAGGTTATCCTTCGAATACTAGCATTTTTTTACCTTTTGACCTTGGAGTTTGACCTAAAATTGACCTTGGCCATATACTTTTTTAATAGTTGAGGTTAGGGCTTTGATATTTCACACGATATTACTTTTGACGGGACCTTCTCCTGAGTACCTTTAATTTGACCCTTTGACGTTGACCTTGGAGTTGCATTTGAGAAACTTCAGCCCTCGCCAAAGCTGTCATACGAGAACATCAGTGTTTTAAATACACAACTTGTTACAAGTATAGGGACCTTCTTTACTTAAATATTTGATGTTCTGAACTATATATGCATATATAGTACTATTAACATAAGTGCCACTCATTCATGCATTCTTATATGTTGTTACATTCATCATATATCCAAATTGGGGTCTTTGTCTTAATTAAAAAAGTTGAAACTTGAAACTAGGAGTATTGAACAGTGATCGACTGCAAAGAAAAAAAGAGGAGTGTTCAACAGTGGTCATGCAACTGCACAGAAAATAGAGCGTTCAGCAGTGATCAACTGCACAGAAAATAAAGTAGCATTCAACGGTGATCCAGGCATGAAGCAACAGGAAAGGGTGGGGCAGGTAGGGAACGACAGTAGTCCAGGAGAATTGACACTGTATGGAGTTTGGGAGGGAGACCTGTCCCTTTACACTTTTTTTCCAAACATAACTTATTACTATTGAAAATGTTCATTGAAAGGCCGGTTGCCCCCCCCCCCATTTTTTGTTAGAGAAAGGGTCAAATAAGGGTAATGTAGTATATTAGGAAGAAAAATTTGGTACTGAAAGTTGAACCTAACACAACCACCCACCACCACCACCGCCCCTCCCCGAAATAGGATTTCCAGGCGATTTGGGGCAATTTCCTTTTTTTTTCTCTGGATGCCCCCCCCCCCCCCAACTGTAATCTAAGAGTTGTATTCAACAGCTTTAAACTGTATCGAAAAAAACAGGAGTATTTATCTGTTGTCAGCTGTACAGAATATTTAGGAGCATTCAAACTTGATCAATTTTATAAGTGTTCCATGTATAGGAGAAAATGTCTGATTGTCAATGTCAATATCCGTGGGATTTATCCCATTTGAAAAAAAATCCTGGGAGAAAATATCCCATCTGACATATTTTTCCTCCCATGGGATAATGGTGGGATAGTTAGTGGGACTGAACATCCCACCATTCTCCCATGGGATTCTGAGAATTAAGAATTCATATCTTTATAGAAGAGGGGATGTTTGCCGGTTCAACATGAGACCCTGGGATATAGCAGCAGATCTGCAGCGTTATGGTTTTATTTATTGGTATTTGACCATAACGCTTCAGCTCCCGTAATGCAAAAAAAGGTGCAATTTACGGCGCAATATTTTTTCGCACTTTTAGGGAGAATTTCTCCACTTTCCAGCATTGGTCAATCAACTACCTTTCACTCCCTAATTCAAGACACATTATGTAGCCAATATGTATATTTTATCCACCTCCAAACCATTTATAGTTGTCTTTATATCGAATGAAGTGAATTTTCAGCAATCTAACAAATAATTTTAATCAAGCGAGTTTATCACTCGTAGAGACGATTATAAAGGGTTGGGAGATGGATAAAATATATATATTAGTTAAATAATGTGCCTAGAATTAGGGAGCGAAAGGTAGTTAATTGACCGATGCATGCTGGAAATTGAAGAAATTCTCCCCAAAAGTGCGCAAAAATATTGCGCCGTAAATTGCACCTTTTTGCATTACGGGATCTGTAGCGTTATGGTTAATCAGCCACGTAGCATCGTTTTTGAAAGTGGGGGTGGGGAGCCAGAGAAAATTTTTGTTTTACTTTCCTGAAACAAGTTGACAAGCAAAAAAAAAAAAAAAGAAAAAAGAAAAAAAAAAGGAAACTTGCCCAAAATCCTATTTCGTAGGGGTGTGGTGGTGGTGGTGGTGGTGGTGGTGGTAAAGTCCAACTTTTTTCAATGCCAACTTCTTTCAGAACCATTTATTATACTACATTTTCCGTACATCACTAATAGTGTGTGTGTGTGGGGGGGGGGGGGGGGGGGGGCCTTTCACAGAACATTTATTTAGTATAAGTAAGTTTAGTATAAGTAAGGTTGGGGAAAAAAGGGGGGGGGGCCCCCCCCCCCCCCGTTGCTACGTTCCTGTCAATGACATATATGTAAATCCATAACGCTACAGATCTGCAGCTACCTGGGATACTGCTTAGAAATTCCACCATGTGATAAAGATATTGGGTACCACAATTAGAAATGGTAGTAAAAAGTCTGGACAGTGTCGTGTCCGGAATTAGATGTACTGTTTTATGCAAATAAGCTGAAAGGTCCCTCTTTTGCAAAATTTAACATAAATATCGTATTAGTGGAAATCTTAGCAAGACGAAAAATTTAGCGATTTGTCCTTAAAAATGGGTATTTAATTTTAGTGATAAGTAATTTTAGCGATTTTAAAATCAATAAATTTCCCATGAAATATTAAATTTATTGTTAAATTGATAATTTTATACGACATTTTTTATCAGGTCATTATATCAGGTTGACTTTAGTATATTCCCTGAACGGAGAGAATCGGGAGTTCACGGTGCCAGTTTTACCGCGGTCCTACTAAACAGAGTACCCTAAAGAACTCTAGAGAACCCATGAGAACTTAAGATTTACATGGTGAATTTTGATAAATTTAATGCATACTTTGGTTAATTTATACTAAATAAATCATATCATATACATAAATTCAATTAAAAAGTTATTTTATGGAAGTTTTCACCAGAAAGACGTAACAATATAGATGGTGAAATATTTTATGACATCCCGATCCCGGGCTAATTGTATTCGGCGCGTCGGCGCGCTCGCGCAACAGATTTTGTATATAAAATTTATCGCTTATACAATATTTGTCAGCATCGGGCTCGATATTTCACTCGAAATTCCTATACTAATCAAAGTACTGAAAGTACCGATAGGAGTTGATTTTGACGATTTTCATTAAAATTTAAGGTTTGATACTTTGTTCACAATTTTTTCAAATTATGTTCATTTATGCTTTGTAAAAAAGATGTGAGAATTAAATGAAAAAAGATTCTACAGAGTAAAAAAGGTAAGGTTGTTTTGATCGCCATAACCTTAGAATGAAATGCCAAAAAAGTAAGACTTTTCCTCTGTTCTATTATTTTCAATAAATTTTAAAGTATTTTTCTGAACTAAAATTTGTTTAAAAGGGCTATTAATAGCAAAATCATTTCTGTAACTAAAGTTACTCCCCATCCTCTAATCAGGACAAGTTAATCTTAAGTAGTATTATTTTTAATAGTAACAAGGCATCTTGTTTAAGCACTTATACCAATGTATGGTAGCTTATTGCCATGAAAATCAAATCTTTAAAAAGGAGGTTAAACTCTGGAATATAGAGTCATAATGTAATACTGGTAATTTTAATTTGTTACATTGGCGTCGGAAGCAAATTGAAGGGGGGTTAAGTGAAAGAAAAAAAATAAATTTCGAACCTGAAAAATCTTAGCAAGCACCCCCCCCAAAAAAAAAACAACGTAAAATGTGTGTGTATTGTCCAAACAAGAAAATACTATTTCGTGAGGGGGGGGGGGGGGGGGGGGGGGCGAACATCTCTCAGTACCTTTTTTTTCTTTCAAACATCATAAGCGTCGGAACTGGGAGGGGGGGCACTTTTTTCCCAAATATATACTTAGTATAGACTTAGCCCCCCTTTTTCCCAAAGATATACTCAGTATAGACATTGAACATTACTTCGTAGGTTTAGCCCCCCCCCCCCCCCACTTTCCACAGACACGTTGCAGTATCGGTAAGAAATGAGGAAAAGGTGGTAACCCCCCTCCCCCCCCCCTCACGAAATAGGATTTTTGTGTTTGGGAAATTGACATTTCCTTTTTTTTTTCTGCTTGTCAGGTTTTTGTTGAATGTTTAAATTTTTTTTTTTACACTTGCCCCCCCCCCCCCCCAATTTCAACTTTCTTCCTACGCCAATGAAAATTACCACTTACACTACCACTCACCCTTCTTTTAGGACTACACTGCCTTGCCTGATAAGAGTTGGGGGAGGGGGACTAAATGAACCTACACCCCAATGTTTAATACATATATGATGTCCATTTATATAAGCCCCCCCCCCACCCCCCGATTCCGGTGCCTATGTGTTATGCATAAAGTTGATTTATAACAACAAAAGCACTAAATGTTTTTTAATGCTATAGTTAAAGTTTGGAGATATAACTATTAATATATAATATGTATGTAGAGAGAGAGAAAATAGAGAATAGGTCAACTAAAAAAAAAATGCACTAAATTTCGGATTACACTTGCACAAATCGTGGTTAGACATGCATGGATCAAAGGGGATCCGGATCCCTGGAAAATTCTATTTTTTTTAAATTGACATAGTAAAATTACTAAAGCTATGTCTCAAATCCTTTTCCCTTCCGATTTGAGCCACCACCTCCTAAAGAAAATTTTCTGGATCCACCTAACCAAAAAAATACAATCGGGCTCGGGGTGTCGACCTGAATATAACCGATAATGCTTAAATTATAAATAAAATCGCTGTCATTTGAGTGTTTTAATGCAAGGAGAAAATACTTGTGTGCTATTGGGATGAGATGGACGCGCTGGCGCGCCGACGCGCCGAATACAATTAGCCCGATCCAGATTGAATTTCAGAAACATTGTTTATCGAAATAATAATTTTTATCGAAATTTTACAATAATTTTTCAATGTTTTTCAATTACTTTTATTAAATTTTAATGATATGTATGCTTCTTAACCATGTAATCTGATCTAAAACATATTAATTAATTTCTTACTAGAGATTATAGTAATCTGTTAGCTGTTAAAATAAGCAAAAAAAATTGTCAATATATATATATATATTTAATTTAATTTTGTTTTAGCATGATATAACAGTTATTCAAAATATAAACATTTCAGACAATGAATAACTAAAAATCTTTAGGGTTCTCTGCGGTTCTCTAGAGTTCTCTGTTTAGTAGTACCAGTTTTACCGCGTACACTTTCATGGCGCTAATCAAAACCGAAATTCGGAAATATTTATCAACTTACCAACTAACCAACTTAGTTTGGAAAAACTAGCCTGCCTACTTATTAACAAAATGTAAGTCTTAAAGGTTGGTCTGCTATTTATAAGAATATGCTGAAACATCAAATGATTTTTGGGTTTGTAAAGCTCATAGCAGAGAAAAATGTTATTGTTATGATTATGTACAGCTGATGAATGCTTTAGATTTTTGTCAGAAATACAAAAATTTGAGGCTAGGCCTACTTGTAGTAGTTTGGAAGTATTCATAATCTTGGTTTTTATGTAGAATAGCAACTCCCTCCCAAAAAATCGCAAGTATGTGACTACTTATAGTTATATTCATACCAGCCTACCAGGGAGTTTAAAAAAAGCAACCCAGACTGGCCAGAGCATAATCCGAGATTCCTTTGACTCTAACCCTTGCTTTTGTATTATGACTTCTTCCCTGCACAAGTCAAAATATAAAAGCAGGGTAAGAGTCAGAGGAATCTCGGATTAGCCAGAGCAAAGATTTAAACTGCTTTTGAACAAACGTGTATTACTATGCTTGAGTAACTGTACATCATCTTGTATATATGCAGTGATGCATGCATGGATAAGAGCCAAAGACACAGTTCATGGACCTTGTCAGGAATTACTTATTTGCAAATAACCATTGACAATCCCCATCTTAAGTTAATTGTTAAGAAAAGATACACCTACTATACTATAAACATAACAAGGCATGAAACTAGCTTCCATGTTGGTATGTAAGAGGAAAGGAAAAAATGTATATATGAACAGGGAATTGAACCCAGGACCCCTGTATCCCTTGACAGGTGCTCTACCGACTGAGCTACCTGGGCCAATTTATGGCCCTCAGGCTGCCATTACCTTACCAATCATCCGATACAGTTATGCTCATGAAACTGTTTTAGGACTATAAGGAAGATTATACTCCAAGTGAGTTGAACCATGTTAATATGTGTTGACATTCTTTTTTTCAGATTGGTATATTAAATTTTGGTGGTACTGAACATTAACAATGACCACATACCACAAGATCTATATGAACCATGTACAGTCCAGTAACCTCCAATCACAGCTGTGTGCCATGTGGAAAAAACAGACTCTCTGTGATGCTGTCATTAAATCAGACACTACCTTAGTCAGGGTAAGGCACTAAGGGTGTTACTTATTAATGCATTTTCTGTGTTAGTTTCAGCATTGAAACTTATCAAAGTACAAATAAATGGCAAATCTTCTACTGACTAGATCAAATAGACATACAGATATTTTTAGTAAGGCTAGAACATGTAGAAAACATCAGATATGTCAGATTACTCTGTTGATTGTGTTGACAAAATTCTAGCCATCTCCAAGGCTGGTTAAAGTATTGAAGTCACATTATATAATAATGTTCTGAGTTTAAAGTAATTTACTTTCATGAATTGTAGACTCTTAAAATATATTTTATTTTTGTGATAATAAAAGTTTTATGGTATCCTTGTCTTTCAGGCACACAGAGTAGTTTTAGTGGCCTCTTGTCCTATGTTACAATCTATGGAGAATTCCACCTCAGGTTCCCATTTAGAAATCCGTGTAACCTCTGACATCTGTAGGGAGTCCATCATCACATTTCTACAGTATCTCTACGAGGGCTTTCTGATGTTAACTGAGGAAAACTGCCGGCAGGTGGAGAAGTTAGCTCGGATGTTCCACATGGACAACATCATCAACTGCTGTGCTGACTTCAATAAGTGTTTGTCCTCCTCCAGTCCCTTTATCTATAGCCCTTCAGATCAGGCTGAATTTAAACATGTCCGAATCACTAAGTTGATGAAAGTGCAGGATTGTTCTCAAAAGCGTTCACAGACATTTGAAAATTCAGGCAGGCTTCAATCCAAGAGATTCCATCAGTCAACCTCCAGAATAAATGAATCGTTTGATAATACCAGTAATGAAAGTTGTACAGAGCAACAAGACTCTTGGCAAGGACGTGTTCATTTTCAAAATGGTACTAGACAAGAGGGGATTGAGTTATTCCAAGTTCCCCCATCAAGGGACACAGTGTCAAAAACAGTTCCTCCACAAACTGTTTCTCTGTCTCTTACAACACAGTCCAGCACTTCAACAGATAAAGGAACAATCGATTTTACCAAGTCCCAGACAGAAATATCTACCTCAGTGAACAATCCTACCTCTGATACCTTGAATGATACAGGTCTTGTTGATCTGTCTAAAGTGTCTCCATTCTCCACCCCTTGTATATCTGAAGTAAGATCCTTACAGACTGTTGATTCTAATCCAGAAGAACGATTACAAAGTGATCCTTTCCCTGTTACACATGCAGAAGTACTACAGTTTAGTGACTCTATCTCACAGGGATCTTCTGATTCTTGCATTTTAATAACTGGGGGTGTGGGGAAAGACAAGCAACCAAATCAAGATTTAGCTTCACCAATACAAAAGATTGGAACACAAAACCAAACAAAGTCCCAGAGAAAACTTGGAGAAAAAGAAAGAAGGTATTCTACTTGTAATAATCGCAAGAGAATTGTTGATAATATTTGCAAAAACTGATCTTTTTCTCAGTTTTTAAAAGATATATAACAGCGATTAATTACCTATACATGGGTAACCTTTTTTTGGAAGATTTTATTTTGAAAATCTTAATGTCCATATTCATGACTAGATTTGAATTATTATTAAAACTAAGTCTGTATTTATAGTGAGCGATGCCCAGATTTTAGTGGAACAATGGTTGACCTAAGTGCTGGAGAAGATTTCACTATTGTGAAAACAGAACCTGAAGATTCATTTTATCCAGAGCACTACACCGAGCTCCGAAATCCAGAGTCTTCTCAGCAGAATAAAGGGCAGATAACTCCAGTAGATTGGTCCATAAGTAACTTCTCAACAGATGAAAACCCCCCTCTAGAAGAAATGTCTCCAAGACAGATAAACAGAGCAGGTAGGTCTCAAAGAATTCAAATTCTCTTCCAAGTTGGTGACCAAAGTCCAGCACTGGTTTGCTATGTAATTTTTCATAAAGAACACACCAATTTAATTTCTTTTTTGTTGGACATCTGATGAAAAAAGTATGAGCGGGGGAGCCATTAAATGATAATGTTATTAATTGTTTGTAGGCAAAATTTTATGCAGAACAAGTGAAAATTATAGTGAACAATTCATTTTTATCTATTTATTGATTTGTAGAGAAAGCAGATTTAAATATGCAACATAGAGCAGAAATATAAAAAAAATTAGCACAGAATTTCCATGGTACGAGAAAATTGAATTAAAGTTATTTTTGTTTTGTTTAAATACAAATGCAAGGGTACAAAGAGCAAAAATTAAATTGGTGTGGCCTTATATGTAAGACGT
This sequence comes from Saccostrea cuccullata, assembly GCF_032062105.1. Lineage (NCBI taxonomy): Eukaryota > Metazoa > Mollusca > Bivalvia > Ostreida > Ostreidae > Saccostrea > Saccostrea cuccullata. Next base: position 203,173 of record NW_026934639.1, on the reverse strand, counting down.
ACTATTAAAAAGAATGAAATAATTGCCAAAGACTGACAGTTCATGCATGGAAAGTGTGGAAACTTGTGTAATGTTGACATCTCTTTTGTTTATAAATTTCTCCCTTTGTATGCTATTGATCACCCCGGACTACCTAGGGGCAAATTTGTTGGGTTGTGTCTTTGAGGTCAAACACAATATAAGGAGGGAGGAATGTAATGGTTTGGGCCCTGGATAGCCCAGTTTATAGAGCACCTGACCAGTGAAGCAAGAGTCCTGATTATGATTCTCTGTCCAGCTTTACATTTTCTCCTTTCCCAGTGTTTTCCCTAAGAACCAGCAACCGGCCATATTGACCACTTCAATTTACAAAAATGCCACTTTGAAATAAAAATTTGTTGCAAGGTCCACAGAGATTCTGTTCATAAACCTCATGCCCTAGCCTGTTACAACTGATCTCTTACCCTTTACTTTGAAATAAAGGGAAAACACTGCTCTCCTGTTACATTTTTATACTATCTGTTTATACCCCCCGCAAACGAAGTTTGGGGGAGTATATAGGAATCACCTTGTCAGTCTGTCCGTATGTCCGTCTGTCTGTCTGTCTGTCTGTGCAAACGTGTCCGGTCCATATCTTTCTTATGGAGGGACATTAGAATCTACTACTCCACACAAAGATTGCCCATGACCTAAGGGTGTGTCGTGACCTTGACCCAAGGTCATTTGGGGAAGTTCAAGGTCACTGGAAGAAAAAGTTCATAATTCGTGTCCGATCCGTATCTTTCTTATGGATAAACTTGGTAGGTTCTCAATTCACACAAAGATTGCCCATGACCCAAGGGTGTGTCATGACCTTGACCCAAGGTCATTCGGGGAAGTTCAAGGTCACTGGAAGAAAAAGTTCATAATTCATGTCCGGTCCATATCTTTCTTATGGATAAATTTGGTAGGTTCTCATTTCACACAAAGATTGCCCATGACCCAAGGATGTGTCATGACCTTGACCCAAGGTCATTCGGGGAAGTTCAAGGTCACTGGAAGAAAAAGTTCATAATTCATGTGTAATACATATCTTTATTATGGAAAAACTTACTTCTGAAAAAACCCAGCGGGGGGTATTTTGTCCCGTTTGGACAGTTCTAGTTTTTATAGGTGTGAATTGTATCTCCCCTTAATAAGATCATCCTGAGTGAATGTTCACTTGATTTTTCAAGTACATGACACTATTTTAAACACTTCTTGTACATGCATGTTTATGACAAATTCAGTATTAAATTTGATTGGTAACATGTTTTAATTAGTGTTTAATTCACGTAACATACTTGTCCCTGCATTAGTTTATTACCTTTTTAATTGGCATGATTACCAGTAGTGTGAATTTGCAATAAAGACATTTTCTGTGAATACATTCTATATTATATTCGTTGTATACTTATTATATCTTTTCTCTGTAAAGGCAAGAATTAATTTATGAAATAGTTTTTAGCATACAGCTGCATTTGAGAAATAATTCACTATTTGAGCATCAACTAAGAAACAAGGACCAATAAGGCATGCTTAGACCTCCCCAAAACTGAGGCATCTGTTTGGTTTTCTTCAGATGAAAGGCGTAGGAGGGATTCTGACATGATTTCAGAGGGTGGCCACAGTGGAGAAATATCCCCCCACGATCCAAGGAGTGAAAAAATGCACCCCGTTGTCTCAAATGAGAGTTTATACAGCCCTCCTCCTCTAGCTGGTTTTGGCCAAGGAGATATGGCTTTGCATTTATCCATGTTTGCAGATCAAGTGGCAATGCAAATGAAAGACATGGGAACTCAGTTTATCAAATGTCCAATATGCCACAAAGATTTTAGTACGAGATATGGACAAAAGCTCCACATGGAAAGATTTCATCCTGACCCCAAGAAAAGCAAGTCAAAGGAATTCCCCAAGTGTAAGATCTGTGGGAAACAGATGGCCAGCAAGTATGCTCTCAAAATTCATGAAATCAAGCACACAGGACAGAGGGCATTTAAGTGTGAGCTATGTGGCAGTTCCTTCGGTTATAAAAGTGTCCTGAAGAAGCATATGGAAGTCTGTAATCTAAAATGATAAAAATAAAAACCTTAAGGAGGAATTGTAGAATTCTTAGCAATGAGTTCTGGTATATCATGAATTATTATTTTTATGATAATTTGTGTTAGAATGATATTTATTGACTGGAAATTTATGCTTGTAAACCAACTACAGTATTGCATGTACATGTATACAATCTTGTACGAGATTCTTATATGTTTCTATGAAGATGATATTCACATTTAAAACCTTGCTTTTCTTCAGGGTGGAAATGCTGCTCCATATACACACTTTAACAAATCTTAGTAATTAAAATAAGTAATGTGTAATGTGTGATGACATGAATGCTAAAATATTGTTAGGACTCTGAAGTTGGTTTAGTCGTTCAATAAATGTTAAAGCAATTGTGAAGGTGAACATTCAAAAGTAACTGTGGGTGTCCTTTTCAGAGATGATGACCAGTCCTAGGATGTTGTACCCTGGAGGGAAGAACCCAGAAATCTCCACTCAGAAGTTCATAGCTACATACACCGACAAAAGGGGAGTTAATCACAGACTTATCTCCCATGCCCCAAAGTGTCTGCAGTGTGCCCATTGTAAAACCGAGAATAACAAGTTTGCTTCTGGAGAAATTAGGAGGTCTTATTACAAGTGTTCCCTTTGTGATGTTCCGTTGTGTAGAACACAAGTGTTGGACTGTTTCTTTAAATTCCACCAGAAATATGTACCATAGTGTCCCAGTTACTGATGAAGAATCCAAGTGTGTAATGTTTTTTGCATGTACTTTTGATTTGTTTTGTATACAATATTACAGTATTAATGCAATCTGCATGGTATGATACATGGTGTATACTCCTCCAGTGCATTGGTTGCAGGGACAAGGTACTTTCAAATAGTTGTGCAATATAATGGAAACACACTGATTTGTTTTTGGTATTGATCAGTAAATTGTGCAATAGTACATTTTTGCTTTACATGAGAAATATTTTGTCTTCTAGTCTTGTTTTCAGAATTACAGTTAATGAATTAAATGTTTGATTATGGTTGAGACGAATTACATGAATTTGTAAAGAATTATTTGTACTAAAGTACAGTGTATTGCCGGTAAGTGGACAAGCTAAGCATTTCAAATGAGCACAGCTTGTCTGATATCTGGATAAACAATAAAATTATTTAGTGGAATTGATTTCATGCTGATATAGCAATGACCACTGTCTGTTTTAATTTGTCAAGTTTTTTGTATATACATGTATCTATAAATGTTTTGCAAGAAAAACAGTTATTTTGATTATTCAAAATGGATACTATGGTATATTAGTTAAGTAACAGTCTGGAGTAAGAGATAAAGAGCTTTTATTGATAAAAGGAAAGATTGGATCAATATTTTGTTGATTTAAGGAATAACTGTCTAAGTTTTCGATTTCATGATGTGATCAATCGATTGGCTTGAGTGATAATTTGCATAAATGCCGATGGCGCTTATGCATAAAATTATCATGCAAGCCAATCGATTGATCATCGTCATGAAATCGAAAAATCTGACAGTTATTCCTTATATTTACATGCTATTGATTCCACCAATCCACATGCTACAAGCCCCACTTCTTGTCTCTATTCGTCCCGCGGCACCCTGCACATGGTTTTTTAACCGTGCCTATTGATCCAGTACATTAATTTAGAAATAAAATACATTAACTATTTGTAATTTTATCTTGAACAAAGACATTTGAAATGTAATAAATATAATAATACAACTGTATATCAAATTAGATGTTACAGTCAAAAAGACAGTTATATCTGCTCTATGATGTTTCGTAAGAGTTGACCAATGACAGTCACCATGACTATGGCTGAAGCTCAGGAGTGTTAGAACTGTATCCCATCTTTCCATTTTTCAATCACAATTTGCATATATAGTTTAGTTTCAAAGAAACTTTGAATGTTTTTTTAGCTCACCTGAGTCGAAGGCTCAAGTGAGCTTTTCTGATCAAAATTTGTCCGTTGTCTGTCATTGGCGTCGGCGTTGTTGTCAACTTTCCACATTTTCATCTTCTTCTCAAGAACCACTGGGCCAATTCCAACCAAACTTGCCACAAAGTATCCTTGGGTGAAGGGGATTCAAGTTTGTTCAAATGAGGGGCCAAGCCCTTTTCGAAGGGGAGATAATAATGAATTAGTGAAAAATTAATGGCATTTTAAAAAAATCTTCTTCTCAAAAACCACTGGGCCAGAAAAGATAAAACTCATGTGGAAGCATCTTCAGGTAGTGTAGATTCAAGTTTGTACAAATCATGACCCACGGGGGTAGGGTGGGTTCACAATGGCTGATCAAAATTTTACATAGGAGTATGTAGGGAGAATCTTTAAAAATCTTCTTCTCAAGAACCACTGGGCCAGGAAAGATGAAACTCATGTGGAAGCATCCTCAGGTAGTGTAGATTTAGGTTTCTTCAAATTATGACCCCTGGGGGTAGGTTGGAGCCAGAATGGCAAATCAAAGTTTTACATAGGAGTATATAGGAAAAATCTTTAAAAATCTTACCAAGAACCACTGGGCCAGGAAAGATGAAACTCATGTGGAAGCATCCTCAGGTAGTGTAGATTCAAATTTATTCAAAACATGACCCCTGGGGGTAGGGTTGGGCAAAAATGGCAGTTCAAAGTTTTACATAGGAGTATATAGGAAAAATCTTTGAAAATCATCTACTCAAGAACCACTGGGCCAGGAAAAATGAAACTCATGTGAAATCATCCTCATGTAGTGTAGATTCAAATTTATTCAAATCATGACCCCCGGGGGTAGGGTGGGGCCACAATGGCCGATCAAAGTTTTACATAGGAGTATATAGAAAATATCTTTAAAAATCTTCTCAAGAACCACTGGGCCAGGAAAGATGAAACTTATGTGAAATCATCCTCATATAGTGTAGATTCAAGTTTATTCAAATCATGACCCCTGGGGGGGGGGGCAAAATGGTTGATCAAAGATCTACATAGGACTAGATAGGGAAATCTTTTAAATTCGTCTTCTCAAGTACTTCAAAGCCATGATAGGTGATATTTATGTGGAATCATCCTCAGGTAGTGAAGATTCTAGTTTGTTCAACTCATAATCCCCAGGGATAGGGTGGTCCACAATGGGGGATCCAAGTTTTACATTAAAGGATATAAAAAAAAAAATCTTCTCAAGAATAACAAAGCCATGATTAGTGATACTAGTATTTATATGGAAGCATTTTCGGGTAGTGTAGAATATTTTAAAAATTTGTTCAAATCATAACCCCCAAGGGTAGGATGGGGCCACAATGGTGGATCAAAGTTTTACATAGAAAAATAAAGGAAAAAATCTTAAGAACAGAAAAGCTATGTTAAGTCATATTGAATTTAAGCACCCTTATGTATTGAAGATTTAAATTTATTTAAATCATGGCCCTTTAGGGTAGGGAGGGAAAATGGGGTATCAAATTCAAATTATTATGAAGTTATATATAGGAAGAAAATGTTTTTAAAAAATCTTTTATCAAGAACAGCAAAGTCATATGCTGTATTAATATGAAGGCAATCTCGAGTAGTATTAAAGTTCAAGCCACCCTCCCCTCTTCAGTGAACTTTTCAGTTCTGATCTTATTTGTGCTTTTTCCTAGCTGATTTGCTCAGGTGAGCGATGTGGCCCCTGGGCCTCTTGTTTTTACTTCAAGATGTATTGGTGAGAGCTATTTACCTGCTTAATTAAACATTATCTAGTTTTCATTTGTCACCAATGTGGTGCAGTGGTTAGAGCATCTGCTTTAGAGTCGCAAAGTAAGGACTTTATCATTACATTATGGATTCAAATCCCACTGTATGGCATGGAGACCAGGATGAGATGTAATTATAAATTGAGGTCCCATGTTGCAGTAGGAGCTGGCTAGAAAAAGATCCCTTACTGCTCAATGGCTGTAGCTAGGACAAAATTTGCAGCTCTCCACCAGCAAATGGTGGTTCTCCATATGAGTGAGATATTCTTGAGAGGAAAGTTGAACAACTTTTTAACCTTTTGACAAAATCTTGCAAATTGGCAAACATGTATTGCCAATCCAAAATAAATCTATGAGAAAAATATTGCTGATTTCTGAAAAATTTTGTGTTATTTATCCTTAGCAAAAAGTATCCCTTAATATGAATTCAAAGATATTTTGTTGTATGTTAAATTTTATTGAAGACAACCATTTGTTATTTTCAGAGAATGCAAACAGTGGTTCAGACTTGCCATCTGACCAGGGAAGTAACTTGAGCATCACTAGAACTTACAGCCCTAGATGCATTGCAGCCTATACTGACTCAGAAGGTACTGAACACAGACTCATTTCCAACCGTGGCAAATGTCATGTGTGTGTTTGCTGTAAACAAGAAAATAAGAAGTTTGCCTCAGGCGAGTACAGGAAATCGTACTACAAGTGCTCAGTCTGTGAAATTCCTTTTTGTAGAACACACGTGCGTGACTGTTTTTTCAAATACCACAAAACTTTATCCAGCACTGTAGAGACAAAGTCATCATGACTTGATGCGAAGTTTTACAAAGCAGAAAAAAGTTTGTGTGTTTAAACTTTACACAGAAAATTTAATTTCTGACAAATTATAAAGAAACGAGATTAAAATAAAACTTTGTTTTTTTCATGGAGTTTATCGTCTTTTTGAAATTCATCTCTAGACTAATGTACCAATATGCTTGAACTGATTAGGTTTCATGATTATATGCCATTCATCTAAATTGTTTTGATTATGAAGAGCTGTCAAATTTAGAAAGTGGGATAAATTAACTTGGTCTATGAGCTTTCAAGATGCATTGAGTTTTGCTGACATTTGATTTAGAATTCACAGTTTCAAGAGTATGCAGGTAAAAACAATATGAACATAAATAGCTGAAAAATTCAAAAAGTAGGTCATTGTCAACATTGCCTGAGGTGCTATGAATCATCAACTGATGAGGTTGGATAATCTTTGGCCTCGTGAAAAACATAAATAATGAATAAATTCAAAAAAGTAGATAACTCAAAAAGTAGATGTGTCAACTTTTCATGTTAACTTTGTAGACAGCACAAGTCATATAATTCTTGATTCAATTCAGAAAGTTGGTCATGGTGACCTTTTTTCATCAACACATCCTTAGATCCAAAGTTGAATCAACAAAGCTTATGGTTTTAACTTTTAAGCTTATTCATAAAATTCAGAGATTAGGTCAAAGTCACATACTTTATACTTTTTTCATTGTGGACCCAAATGTCCAAGATGCGTCAACCAAAAAGGTTTGATGATTCTACGTTACACTATAACAAAGCTGTACATCTTAAACAGATTACTACAAAATTCAAAAGTGACTCATAGTGGCTTACTTTTAAGTGTTAGTACATATCTTGAGCTTCTAAGACCCATGAATTGACAGGATTTTATATATCCCATAGGCGTAGTCACAGGGGGGGCAGCGGGGGCACTAGCCCCCCCACTTTTAGATCTGGGGGGGCAAGAGTATGTCTGTGCCCCCCCACTTTTTAATGAAGAACAAAATCACAGCTATTTTTCTATACTTTACTATAGGAAAGTATAGTTATATCGAAGAATTGTGGGAGAAAATTGGAATTGAAAGTAAGTTGTCTTTGAAAAAGTTGCTCATTACCCCCCCCCCCCCCCCCCCCCACGAAATAGGATTTTCGACTTTGGAGAACTTTCAATTTCTCTCTTTTTTTTTTTTTTTTTTGCTTGTCAAAGATTTTCTGGAGTTGAGCCCCCCCACTTTTAAGTTTGGGGAACCTTCAACAATTTCTTTTTTTTTTTTTTTTTTTTTTTTTTGCTTGTCAAAGAATTTCTGGAGTTGAGCCCCCCCACTTTTAAGTTTGTGACTACGCCTCTGTATCCTAAGTCTATAGATTTCAAAATATGAAAGTTAACGAGGTCATCTTTTAAGTGACCTTTAAACCACACACGTAATTACTGTAAATGGATTTTTTTCCTGGGGGAGATTTTTATGTCACTGGTATTTATAGAAGATTTGGGGGCGTCTACATGTACTTATATCTTTTACCTTACTTGTTGCAAAAAAAAACTTCAACCTTGCCAATTTTTAATTGGTTAGAAAACTATGGCTTACATCTTGCACATGATTTAATTTGTGACAAGAATTTGGGTAAGAACAAATGACCTTGATCTTGAAGTTTGACCCACTTTTACAAAATTTCAACAAACTTTAAACTTTTGGGCATAATCTTTAAAAAATTCTTAAATGACTTGTAAGTTGGAGCAGAACAAACATTTACCTCTAAAATGTCAGAGGTCATATAATAACATATTCATTCCTTGTGATAAGTCTTTTCCTTGGGAACCAACAGCTTTGCCTTGCGATAAGACCTTTCCTTGGGTACAAATATTATTTTACATTGACCTTGGATTTGACCTACTTTTCATGAACTTTAACCTTGGCCCATCTTTAAAATAATATTTGCTTGCCCTCTCACGACTCTGTGTAAAATTATTGGGTCAGTAGGTAGGTGGGACAATATTTTTTTACAGAAAGTTTCGACATTTGGTGATAGAATAAGAAAAATATCGTGTACTAGAATGTAAAATAAGTTTTGAGGCGAGCCAGTCTTAGTGAGTCGGTCAGGAGAGGGCAACCAAACAATCTTTTAAAGATGACCTTGGTCATAAGTTTTTATATAATATAGGCGTGTTACTTGTGACAAGATCATTCCTACTGTTCTGAACTTTGAAATTTTGTCCGTAGAATTTTACCCAATTGAATTTTTTTTCTCGGCCATTACTTTTGAAAGATTTGAGCCAGTGCTTTTAAATATACAGGTGTATATTCCTTTAGCTTTGACAAGATCTTTCCTCATAGAACCAGCTGTTTTGACCCTTCAGTCGTGACTTTGGAATGTGACGTCGACCTTCCTTTGAAAAAAATGACCTTGGCCATAACTGCTAACACTTTGTGCTAGGGCTTTCAATTTTTACGTGAAAATTCTTTTTGACCAGAGCGTCTGGTAACCATTTTGATCCATAGATGTTGAAGTTTGACCAACTTCTAATATGCTTTAACATTTGCTAAAACTCTTGAACTGGTCCTAAAGGTTAAAGTTTTTTTATTTCACATGTGTATCATTTGTGACATCCGGTCACATCCGGTAAAGAAATAAGGATTTTTTCCAGGCCTTTTAGAACAATACTTAGGATTAACAGTTTCAAACCCTTGGAAACCCAAAATATTGTTAAAATTTTATTAAAAATGGAAAATTTTGAATTCTGTTAAGAGGGCTAAAAAGCAACTTCCGGTAATGGAAAGAAATTCATTCAACCGTTAATGGTTAAATAACTGATTTGGCAAAGTAAAAGATGTCCTAACTTTTTTGGTACATAATTATAAGCTGTATATAATTTTCACCCTAAAATTAGGGTGTTGCGTTTCTGTTGACGGTGAGTATATACGGATTTATGAGGGATGGTATGCGGTATTCATTGTTGGGGTGAAGAAACTTGGACTGTGTCCGGGAAACAACAGAAACGTTTGTTAGGGACCTAGTTCCCTATTGTCTTTGTGACAAGGCATACATAGTGTCTCCGTAACATTATCTTGTGTCCGTAACCAAAAGTAAAACAGAGTCTTGGTGACTAGGTATGTAGTGTTTTGGTAGTTTTAGCTTGTGTCTCTGTGACCTCAAGGTATTCTAATGAAACAATGTTACAGAATATTAGTTTTCAAGAACCACTTAGTCTGCAGCTTCAAGAATAAAGTAGTTAGGTTAGTATCTTTTGATATAATCGAAAATTCGTGGACATTTAGTCAATGCTCTGCTCTGATTTGTCTTTTTGTATGTTTGTCCACAGAAACTTTAATGGTTTTTACTTTCTTCATTTTCATGTGAATTCCTTTTGACAAAACATTTCCTGGGGTATTAAAATTTTTTCCTCTCGAATTTAAGCTAGGAATTTAATCCACATTTAGAAAATTTTACCAAGTTTTATCTCGTTAGAAAACAGTGTATTATAACTAATGCAAGGCACATGGATTTCATACTTGACATGTACAATCCTTGAGGCACGGCCCTCTGCTTGGTACCATCAATTTTGACATTGACCTTATGAATCTGACATCATACATCTGAAGAACTTAAACCTTTGCTACAACTTTTGAAAGAAAATAGCTAGGACTTGCACATAGCTAAGAAATTTCACAAGTTTATTCATTGGTAAAAGAGCTTTCCTATGGTACCAACAATTTTGACCCTGACAATATAGTTTTTTCAAACGTTTGAAAAAAAAAAATTAATTCCTGTCTCAAAAATGTTAAATGGTTTGGGCTTAGACTTTACATTTGACTTGTACAATCCTTATGAGCTTTGACAAGATCTTCCTTTGGGTGCCATTAATTTTGACCCCTTGGTCTAAATCTTGGAGTTTGGCCTACTTTTGAAAATCCTTTATCTTGGCCATATATATTGATATCTATCGATGCTAGGGCTTTCATATTTCACATGTATATTCTATGTGACAAGATCTTTCTTTGTGTACCAACAATTTGATCTCGATCTTGGAGTCTAACATGCATGTGAGAACCTTTGATTTTTGCCATAGGCTGTCATACATACGGGGCCATTAGTATTTAAACAAGATTTGTTTGTGAAACACCAATGCCTCTGTATATGACAGCTTTTGGCGGAGGCTGAAGTTTCTCAAATGCAAGAGGCAAACTCAAAAGTGAAGGGATGAAAAATTTGTTCCCCGAAGAAAGGACTTGATCTCAACAAATATACCTGCGAAGTATGAAAGCCCAAGCACTTAGCATTAAATAGCTATGGAAAAGGACTGTTTTTTTTTTTTTTTTTTTTTTTTTGTAAATTTGGTCAAACAAGGTCAATGTCAAAGGGTAAAATAATGGTAATCAAAGGATAGCTTTGTCACCTAGAATACATCTCTGAAATATGAAGGCCTTAGTACTAGCTGTTCAAAAGGTTTGTTCAATACAGTACAGGTGGTTTTAAGTTTAAAGGTGGGTAAAACGTCAAGGTCAATCGTTCAACAGTTACGACCAAAGTTAAACTTGGGTAAATTCTGGTGAAAAAGTCAAATATGCTAGTACCCAAAGAAATGCTTGTCACAAAGAATAAACTTAAAGATGAGAACCATCGATGATCGGTTCAACCAATTGACAGCTATAGGCGATAATTAAGGACAACAAGCAAATTCAAAGAATTGTGGTCCCCCGCTTTCGGTATCTTTGTGGGCAAGATATCATTTTTAGGGTCAAGGTCAATAGGTCAAATTTTTTGGTATCCCATGAAAGGTCTTGCCAAAAAGAATACATATATTTAAAATATGAAAGTCCTAGTTTCTACCGTTCAAAAGTTGTGACCAAGGTTAACATTTTTACAAAGAACTTAAAACTCCAAGGTCAAGGTCAAAGGGTCAAAGTTCTTGGCATGCAATGAAAGGTCATCTCACAAGGATTACATACGTGAAGTACGAAAGCCCTATCCCTTACCGTTTAAAAGTTATGGTCAAGGTTAAAGTTTTTTTTCAGAAGTACGTAAATCTCCAAGGTCAAGGTCCAAAGGTCAACGTTTTTGGTATCCAATGAAAGGTGTTTCCTCAAAGAATAATTGTGTGAAATATAAAAGTCCTTGTATTTACCGTTCAAAAGTTGTGACCAAGGTTATTATTTTTAAAAAGTAGTTAAAACTCCAAGGTCAAGGTCAAAAGGTCAAAGTTCTTGGTATCCAATGAAAGGTTATCTTACAAGAATAACATATGTGAAGTATAAAAGCCGTAGCCCTTACCGTTCAAAAATTATGGTCAAGGATATAGTTTTTTCATAAGTACGTAAATTTCCAAGGTCAAGATCAAAAGGTCAAAGTTGTTGGTATTCCTTGAAAGGTCTTGTCACAAAAAATAAATATGTGAAATATGAAAGTCCTAGTACCTACCATTCAAAAGTTATGGCCAAAGTAAAAGTTTGGAATTTTTTAGTAAAAGTAGTTGAAACTCCAAGGTCAAGGTCAAGAGGTCAAATTTGGTGGTATCCAAAGAAAGGTCTTATCACAAGGAATACACATATGAAATATGAAAATCATAGCTCCACTAAATCAAAAGTTATGGGCAAGGTTAAAGTTTTTGTGACGGACGGACAGACTGACGGACCGACGGACAGACAGACGGACCGACGGACAGACGAATGAGATTTAATGTCCCCTCGCTTTCGCGAAAGCGGGGGACAAAAAGATAAACAGACAGACCAACGGAAGGACGGGGCATAAAACACATCGTTATAATTTGTTATTGCTTTGTTTGAGAGTCATTATCCAGATAGGGCGTAAGAAAAGATATACAGTACCTGGCCATAAGTGAGTCATAATTGCATTTTTATGCTATATATTTCACTGAAAACCCTATTTTTATAAAAACTGGTTGTGAAGTCAATTTTAGCTCAATTTTCATGATTTTTTCCACTGAAACATGCAGAATTATTCAAATTTTCTTATCTTAAATGATAAACAAAATGAAACTTAAACCATTGAAAATAAATTATAAAATATTGTCAAGACAAAATTTTCTAACCTCAAATTACTATGATTTCTTAACAAATCGAAGTCTTAAAATTTTTGTTTGCACTTGACCTGTGATTTCACACTAATGCATAAAGATAAAACTATTTTGAAAAAATGTGAAGAAACTACATCAAATTCTGCATTTTATGGTGTTTTAGACATTAAAAAGAAACAACAAATGACACTGCTATAATATTTTAGAAAAATGCGTTTTTCAATAAAATATATAGTGGAAAAATAAAATTATGACTCACTTATGGCCAAGTACTGTACATGTACATTACATATTTTGGTCAAATGTGTCACTGTACAGTTATTCAAGATTGTTTTGGAACAATATAAGCATGATTTTTAGGAAGGAAACCTTTTCTTTTTTCACAGGGGTTTTCATTGTGACAAGACTACCTTTGGGCACCGATATTTTTGATCTCTTGACTTTGAAGTTTGACTTGCATTTAAGAGAACTGTTACCTTCGTCATAAGCATAAATACAGGGGCATCGATGTTTCACAAATATATCTCGTGTAATATATTTTTCGTTTTCACACCTCCATCCATTTTTTCGGGTCTATCAGAAAAATATATGCTGCAAATATTGATTTCTGAAAGTGAAATTCTTTAGATTTTCCAAAAACAGGCTTAATATCTTTATTTACTTCGTATATACCAAGGCAAGTGATTCAAAAATTACGAAAATTGGCAAGGTCGGTTGAAATGACGCAGTTGTTTTGGAGAAGACGAAATTGTAAAAAGTTTACGAGGAAGGTGACAGCAATGAAGACAGACAACGGACAAATTTTGATTAGAAAAATCTCTGTTAAACCTTCGGCTCACTTGATCTAATAAAAAGGCAAACAGGAGAAAATAAAGACACGTTTATTCCTTTACAACACCATTACAAAATGATACAATATTTTCCTGGTAAAAAAAAATTAAAAATGGTCGTATGAATTTCGAAAAACTTTAAATTTTTATCTTGTGAAAAATTTCTGAATACTTTGCAGGAAAGGGATACGTAAGTGAATAAATGTTGTAATACAACATGTTATACACATTATAACAAAATGAAATGAAATCGGAATACTGAACAGTTTTTCTTTTAAAGAATGCACTACATGTATTTGATGACACAGTGGTCAGTATTTCGATTCCATTTCAGAAAAAAACACTTTTAAACACAAAATCTATTATTCTCATTTACATTCAGTTTGTGTGATATCACCAAAGCCACCTACTCCACATGTACAAGTACATCATACACACACGCACATACTGTTTAATGTTACAAATATTATACATTGTATTGTTCTTTACATGCAATATTTATCTAATTCTTGATTATAATCAGTGTTTAATTTGTTTATCAAATAAAGCTTTTGTTTACAGCCATTATGAAAGTTCATAGCCATCATGAGATGTACATTTTTTTTAAATTTCATATTTATCATAAAGGGGCATTGAATATCATTAAGAAACAAATGGATAGATTTTCTTTTCCCTTATAAAGAGAGTACAACTCTAATGTAAAAACGATCACCTACTGGTCATAATTTAACTCGACCTCAATTAACAATTGCCATATTTCAGTTCCCTAATACTGCAAACAAAATTCCAGTAACATGTTGGTAATTTTCACATTGGTGTTAAAAGGTTAACCGTCACGTGATGTATGTGTCACATGATCACTAACTTCCTCCCCCTCCTCCTCCGCCGCCCCCACCCTGACCTTGTTCTCCACCTCCTGACAACATCATCACCAGGACGATCGGGACAATGTACATCCACTGAAATGTAAAACACATGATTAATACATGTAGTCATGACTTCCAAACAGAATTTAGGCGTCTGAACGCTTCAACACTGAACGCATAACTGACCCCTTAATCGGAAAGTGATAATGCCTTTGTCTTTGGATTCGCCCCTTTTTAAATTCGACCATTTGCGAAACAGGCGAAATTTAAAACGGGGACGAAATTTTGCCTATTTACAGTAATTGCATATAGTTAAGGGTAACATTGAAAATTTTGAGCCTATGGAAATCATTGTCAGCCTTGGTTGACTGTGCCGAAACTGACAGTGTTTTATTTTTGGGTTAGTATGTTCAATGCTATTCTTAACTGTTTACGTTTACGGACTCTCTGTTGTGAATATGGTTTCATATTCACCATAAAAATATTAATATTGACCGAAGCAAGGTATAGGATAATATTTTTCAGGTGAATATCAAACAATACTGACCACCAAAAGAGTCATTAATCGTTTTATTATACAGTCCGCATTCAAATAAATAAGACATTGAAGGCTGCAAGACGATCCAATTATCTTAAACACAAACTGTTGTCAAAGAAATATTTTAATGTCCAGAGGAAATACTTAGAAAAAGTGTTTTATGTTTAAAATGCAATTACCGGTATACACTGTAAACAAGAGGCCCATGGGCCACATCGCTCACCTGAGCACTAAGGGTAGGAAAAAGTAGAAAATGGCTTTTTATTGTAAAGTTTAAATCCAAAAGTAGTCCCATGACCAATCATGGATTTGCTATTTTTTAGAAAATGATTTTTTAAGAATTTTCCTAAATATATCTTTAAAAACTTTGGTTGGCCATTTTGGCCCCGCCCTACCCCTGGGGGTCATGATTTGAACAAATTTGAATCTACAATACTTGAGCATGCTTCCATATAAATATGATGAATTATGGCTTTGTCATTCTTGAGAAAAAGATGTTTAAAGAATTTTTCTATATATTTCTATGTAAAACTTTGGTCGGCCATTTTGGTCCGCTCTACCCCCGGGGGTCATGATTTGAACAAACTTTAATCTACACTACCTGAGCATGCTTCCATATAAATATAATGAATTATGGCTTTCTCATTCTTGAGAGGAAGATTTTTAAAGAATTTTCCTATATATTCCTATGTAAAACTTTGGTCGGCCATTTTGGCCCCGCCCTACCCCGGGGGGTCATGATTTGAACAAACTTGAAACTACACTACCTGAGCATGCTTCCATATATATATGATGAATTATGGCTTTGTCATTCATGAGAAGAAGATTTTTAAAGAATTTTCCTATATATTTCTATGTAAAAATTTGGTCGGCCATTTTGGCCCCGCATTACCCCCGAGGGTCATGATTTGAACAAACTTGAATCTACACTACCTGAGCATGCTTCCATATAAATATGATAAATTATGGCTTTGTCATTCTTGAGAAGATGTTTAAAGAATTTTCCTATATATTTCTATGTAAAACTTTGGTCGGCCATTTTGGCCCCGCCCTACCCCGGGGGGACATGATTTGAACAAACTTGAATCTACACTACCTGAACATGCTCCCATATAAATATGATGAATTATGGCTTTGTCATTCTTGAGAAGAAGATTTTTAAAGAATTTTCCTATATATTTCTATGTAAAACTTTGGTCGGCCATTTTGGCCCCGCCCTACCCCCGGGGGTCGTGATTTGAACAAACTTGAATCTACACTACCTGAGCATGCTCCCATATAAATACATGTATTATGAATTATGGCTTTGTCATTCTTGAGAAGAAGATTTTTAAAGAATTTTCCTATATATTTCTATGTAAAACTTTGGTCGGCCATTTTGGCCCCGTCCTACCCCCGGGGGTCATGATTTGAACAAATTTGAATCTACACTACCTGAGGATGTTTCCCCATAAGTTTCATCTTTCCTGGCACAGTGGTTCTTGAGAAGAAGATTTTTAAAATATGCCACCTAATTTTCATTAATTCCCAATGATCTCCCCTTGAATGAGGGCGTGGCCCTTCATTTGAACAAACTTGAATCCCCTTCACCAAAGGATACTTTGTGGCAAGTTTGGTTGAAATTGGCCCAGCGGTTCTTGAGAAGAAGTCGAAAATGTGAAAAGTTTACAGACAGACAGACGGACAGACGGACGCTGGACAAAATGTGATCAGAAAAGCTCACTTGAGCCTTCGGCTCAGGTGAGCTAAAAAGGTCGGATGTCGAAGGTCGTTCACCGTAATGCCAAAAGAAGAGTATATGTTGATTCCATTTTTTTGTAGTGATACGAGTAATTAATTAAGCTTTGTCTGTAGATATTTAATATATATTCTTGACAAAAAGTATCTGACTTTTGATAGCAAGGTCTGGCCCTCTTAAATGCGTAATACTAGCAATGTATATGCAATTTTCAAAATGTTTATAGTACTAGAAGACTGTATTGTGGTGTCTTCTAGCCTTGTCGCATATGCATATACGCAGTTTTTCCTTGAATTGTTGACAGGATATTACAACCCAGGGAATTAGATATAAAATATTTTCATTAATAAACAGACAGGATATTACACAACAAGATTTTTTATGGGGTTTTTGTACGTTTGTTTTTTTCATAAATGGACTCCATTGATACACGTTACATGTAAACTAAACATATTCTGATTCAAATTTAAAGTCGAAATGATTATAAATCACTTATAAATCTGATTAATCAGTATTAAAGGTGCTTGGACACAGATTTGAAGTATTTTTTTTTTTAAACTTTTGGTATCATATCATGACATATGTTTATAAAGCATTTCACATGGAAATATCATTAAAAAACTTATTTTATCTGGAAATTATTGAAACCAAGAATTTCGGGACGCCTTTGATTGACACATCTTTGCACTTTCACAAAGTTAACTTTATTCTTAATACTTGAGAGAAGTAGAAATTCAGTTGTGTATTAATGAAAAATATTTGACTATAATCCAGAAAATATACTAGTAGAGTAGAAATGTGAGAAAGCAAAACCAGCTCCCCAGTATTGTCAGTCTGTGCTCGGTGAAGTGTGCAGAGTTCAGCAAATTGAACACACCCATGAAAGTAAACTGTGTTTATGTTCAACGGACTGACAACACTGGTGAGTTGATTTTTCACATTTCTACTCTGAGTTTTCCGGATCATAGTTAAAATATATTTCATTAATATGCACAACAAAATTTCTTCTTTTCTTGAGTAATAAGGATAAAGTTTGCTTTGTAAAATTGCATGGATGTATCAATCAAACGCGTCCCGAAATTCGTAGTTTCAATAATCTCCAGAAAAATAAGTTTTTTAAATATTATATTTCAGCTTTAAGTGCAATTTAATCATATAAGTCATGATATTTAACCGAAAATTTAAAAAACATTCACCTCAAATCTGTGTCCAAGACCCTTTAAAGAAAAAAAGTTACGACTAGCTCTACGCTGTAAAATTTTAATGAAGGTTATCAGAACCATTAATTAAGAATAAGATATTAATGTTTGCTAGCAAAACAGAAATAACGTTGAAAAATAAAGGACTAAACCCTCCTTACATCTACAATTAGATGACATAACACGTGATACTTACTGACAATAACCAACAAACACTCAAAAACATATTAATCTTAGTTCAATTTTTTTCTGCGTTTCGAGTGTTATCGTATTCTTGTCGTAATTATACCCAATGTAAACGGAAGCTGACATGGTAAAATATATTTATTTCTTAATTAAAGTGCAGATTTCCAGTTGATTATTATTGAGGCATGGAAGAATATATTTAAATACACGTTTCAGATGGAAATTACTTTATATGCATGTTTATCATGCCATATTGTGTTTCTTACAAGAACTGTTGAAGGATTGATTAAGAAATATAAATTGGAAAAGCCTAGGCGATGGCAAGTATTTTTTATTACTAGTATTACAAACTTGAGGATTTAAGAGTTACAAATTACGTAATACAGGATGAAACTGCAGGTGACTGAAAGTCTACTGAAAATTGTCTGAATGGCATGTAACTTTTCTAAGTCATTATTCAGTTGACTGAATGGTGGAGGTTCATCCTGTGTAATTTAACAAAAAACACTTTTCGAAGGAAATCATCTAGAGGGGTGATAAATCCATAATAATATCGTACCCTGACCAACAGCTGTGGTGGCCGAACAGGTAAAAGAATGACCCCATATAGATCTAATTAACAAACTGATTTCAGGTACACCCGTACAAGACCTAAAACGAAGTTGAAGAAATTGATCTGATTAAGAGTGTGGGGTAGGGTAGTCTTGCTAATACATGTACATAAAATTATATAATTCTTGCTAGAATAGAAAAAAAAAATAAATGCATTGCCAACATGTTCATTGAAAATAGAAGTTATCGATACGTAACAACTAGAAGTGGTCTCTATTTCTTCAATCTAGAAGATTTTAGGACCTGAGACCAAGGCGCAACTTGCGATATTGTATTACGATGCAACGTAAGGCCTTTATCTAAGACAATGTGTTGGAACTAGACATCTCTCTTCATATCTGGATCGAAAAAAAATACAAGGAAAGGGATTGTCGCATGGAATATGCCTGTGACATATGAAAGCCCTAGCACCAACCATTCAAACTTTATGACAAAATTATTTTTAATTTTTTATAGGTCAAACTCAAAGATATATATGCCGTATTAGTGTTTTATTTTTAAAGTAATAAATATACGTGGTATCTCATCAAGTTATATAAGTTATATACTTTCTGCAAATAAGACAATCCCACTCCATCACTTCAAAAAGTTATGAAATATTATTTGGTAAAAATTATTTTCTCTCCGAGTCGGATGTTAAACCGCCTCTTATTGAAATATTCATCCTCAAAGCAAACAATGGTCCAATCTCGTGAATGAGCCGAAAAGCATGATGGTCTACTACATGTTTATTTTTACTACAAACACGTGGGTTAGGGAAGTTTAGGATGCGATTTCAAATGACTGCTGGAAAGCCAATTTTCAATTTTTTGAAACGTGTTTGAGAAAAATACGAAGAATAGATACTAATTAAGAATTCCCATGCTCAGATTAACAAACTTATCATACTTCAGAAATTTTTGTTTGGTTTCAGCTGTGCAGAAATACTGTTTAACACGGCATACATATCAAATTTAAAGTCAAAGGATAAAAAATACTTTAATTCAAGGGAAGGCTTAAGCACAAGAAATGCAAGTTTGAAGTTTGAAAGCCCTAGCATCCATCGTTCAAACGTTATGACCAACGTTAAATGTGATAAAATTTTGCAAAAGGTTAAAAATCAAGGTCAAAAGGACAAATATGTTGGTATCCATAGTACTGAGTATTTTCAAGAGAAATACACATGTGAATTATGAAAGCTATATCTCTAAAGAATCAAAGTTTTGGGCAGGGTTAAAAAAAATTGCGGAAAAACAAACGGATAGTTAGAAAAAAAAACTATAAGTCAACGAATCTTCGATTCCTGGGGCATAAAAAATCCTCACCTAATTCACTTCCCTAAAGGTTTATGCTTAATTTGAAAAGATGATGTATGGGCAATTATGATCGCTCAACAATCTTTCTCAAACTGTAAAATAAAATGTATATGCATATCATGCATATCTGTAACCTACTCATGTGGTGTATCTACTAATATAAGAAAGACGATGTTTGAATCCGATTAGAACTGTACACAGTCAGCGTCAGGGACATATTTATTCAAGGACACAACAGCTCACGCATTCTACCAGCTGACTCGGATTGAGACGAGAATTCCCCGACATTCTTATTTCTTTCACGTATCTCCGGAAAAACAAGTTATAGTTGCAACAAAATACTCGATGTATTTATTTTATTTACTTCAAAATAAAAAAAATTCAAATGTTAAATTCTAAAACAGAATACTATTTTGTTCTTATTTACTTCATTTCAGTGCTATCATCGTTCTGTATTCAAGGCTTTTAAAATATAATGTGTAAAGTTGGTTAATCAAAAGGGCATAATTAAACTTTTAACAGTATTAAGAGTTTTTTTCTTCTTCATGAATTCGATATTAGATGTACCCTCATTGAATCGATTATACCACAACAAGGGAAACGTTCCAGAATCAGCAGGAAGACATCTATTTCGTAAAATCAATAGGTTTGACAGACCTATGACTTTCTTCTCCTGTAAATATCATTAACCGTGGAGGTACAAGCAAGACTAACACAACATAATGGCTAATCTTGCAGTAAAGGTAGGAGTCTTACCTAGTCTTGTAGACTTTTTATGATCAATCAACGCAGACAATCACAATTTTTATGCATACAGTGGCTGCTGAATTCTCCGAAGAGGTTTTGTAACAATTGCTTGCAAAGACTATCATCATAAAATATATTTAAAGTATTATTATTTTTTTAAGATTTCAAGGAATTAAATTTGCTTTATTCCCAAAATTTGACTTGTTGGAAATTTAAAAGGATGCATGATTCCTCGGGGCTTCACATTGCTTTTGGAATTCTCTCTGCAGATGACTCCTTATGCGAAACTGTTCAAAACAGAAGTGATTTGCACGTGATAACGAATGAGGCACTGGATATAGTTTGGCGGATTTTTGTGTTTGGATTGATCCCTATTTTTTCAATTTTTGGATTTGTAGGAAACATCTTTAGTCTTATAGTACTGTATCACAATCGAATGAGAAACCCGACCAACTTTTGTCTGTCGGCTTTAGCTCTTGCTGATCTTGGATTTCTTGCCCAGAGTCTACTTTTCGTTGGGACCAACATTCAGCGTGAGCTAGACCCAGCCCTCGGTGAAGAAAGAAGTCAGATGTTGTATCCATGGTTTGGAGCTTACGCCAGCTTAGTGGCAGCCAGAATTTCCTCGTGTCTGATCCTTCTTTTAACCATAGAAAGATTCATCGCCGTTTGTTTCCCAATACGTGCTAAACTGATTTGTAACACACGCTGCACACTAGCGAGCCTGATTGCAATTTGTTTGGTGACGTCTATAGTTTTTCTTCCCTATGCATTTAAATATAAAATCATTCACGATCACAAGAATACAACCCAAACCACTCTGACAGGAATGTATCTTACGCTTTCAAAACTCGGGAAAAATAAAGTTTTCTTCGAAGTGTATGGAATTATTTTAAATATTGTGTACAGATTTGTTCCAATAATACTAGTATTAGTTCTAAACACTAGGATTATCATAATCACACGAAAAACCTGTTCAACTCGTAAACTCATGGGAACTCTCGACGCGAAAATTTATTCTAATGAACAAACTCGGATTACCTTGATGCTGGTGACGATATCGCTTTTATTTGTGCTATGTACGCTGCCAGGGGCAATGCAAAGTATTTTGTCCCATTATGCAGACGGGTATACTATGACCGGAAAATATCGGTATGCCTTTCAATGTTTCAGCTATGTTGCATATTTTCTTGAGACCGTTAATTGTTCAGTTAACTTTTTTATATACATGGTAATGAGTAAAAAATTCCACAAGACATATAAAGAAATGTTTTGTTGTCTGCAAAAAGAGATGCATTACCAAGTGCCATGTAATTCTAAGGAATCTATACGTGGTATACAAAGAAGCGAAAGTAGGCTTCTCCATAGTAGCATGAAAGGATCAACTTGAAATATAAATTTCAAATGTGCTGGTCATTTACAAGGAAATTGCATTTAGTCTGATTTCAAAGTTACAAAGAGCCGCAAATCGTTGATTCCTGCATAGTTTATGCCGTTTGGGAAAAAATAACACTAAGTTAATTTTTATTATCGTTTGGTAGAAATTGATTGTTCATTTTATGAGAATTTTATTTTTATGACTGCCTCCCACATGCTGTATTATAAGAATATTGAACTCAAGAGCAATCTCAATCACTTGCAATCTGACAATGGAAATAACATTATATACATTGTACACCGCTGATTTATTGAATGATGAATAAAGTTTATATTGGTATTATTTTTTAGATCCCTTGTTTATGTCTGTTGTTTTTCAGTATTATTGAATGAGAAGAGCATTTAACCCAATGTATCTACATAATTATACTTTATAAACAATTTTATATTTATTAGTCAATTGATGGCATTATTTACAGAGTTTCTCCATTGATCATATTTAAACCAAGTACAGTCAGTCAACTGATCTTTGTCTGATCTCTTTCTGATCTCTGTCTGATCTCTCTCTGCTTTGTCATAATCTTGTTCACTATGCAGGAGACACTTGCTCAATGGCAGTCAAACTGTTGACATTGATCATACTGCTCTTTCAATAAAGTTTTAATAAAAAACATAATTATATTAAAATAGGCCTAAAGAATGTCTAGTTTATGGTTTCTGAACCAGTTGCAGTTTTTTCAAAGATGAAATAAAAGAATCTCATTCCAGAATGCATTCATTCATCATTGAATTTGAAATCTAAGCTAGCTGCAGAACTGTAGCTCTCTGCTTGGAAAATTTGGACAGATAAAGCAGAGAGCTACAGATCCATGCATTCATTGTAAAACCTTTGATTTACACATCCAATTTTTTTCGTCTCTCTTCAGCAATTATTTCGTGTAGTTTATGCTTTTTTTACGCTCTTAGAGTGGTATCCAATCATTAATCATATATTTTACTTTAATAACTGATACTTTATTTACCTTTCAACGGTCCGAAACAGTCCTCTGAGGATTAGAAATATCAGTTTAAAAGATTCCCATTTTTGCATCCACTTCCTCAAATGGCCCTTCTTGAACCATTGAAAGGTAAATAAACATTTAGGAATAGGAGTTAAATGTATGGTTAATTATCGGATATCATTTATAAAGCTGGGAAAAATATAGAATATGAGAAATAATACCTGAAGTGAGCGACAAACAATCGGTGGCGTAAATCGAAGAATTTTACAATGCATGGACCTGTAGCTCTCTGCTTTATCTGTTCGAATTTTCTCAAGCAGAGAGCTACAGTTCTGTAGCTAAGTTTAAGCTTTGCATTTGATTTTACAACCCCACCATTTTATACCAAACTAAGAACAAAGTAAACCTTGTCAAATCCAGACACCACTAGTTTAAAAGAAATGGATTACACACAAGTCCAGATCAGACAACAATTAACAGGACTGATTTATTTAACTAAAAGGAGCAGAAAGTTTTGATTAGAATCAACAAGATTTCAGTATACATAACATAGGATTAGACAAGTTTTACTGTAGTTTACATGGAATAATAGTGCAATTTTGCAAACAAAGTTGTTCATTCAGTGATATACAAAGGTTTACATGAAAAGAAAAGTTTATGTCCACCATTAAGCATTACAAATACTATAATAGACATTATAAATCTGCCTTAGCTAAACATTATTAATCCTTGTTTGGAGATTACAAATCCTAGTCATTACACTAAGGATCCTGAATTCTTGAGTAGATATTACAATTAAATCCTTGAATTATGAATCCTTTACTAGATATAACGAATCTCTGAATAGACATTATTTATCCTGCACTAGACATATTAAGTGATCCTTGAATAAAAATTAGGAATTGCTGGCATGACAAATTAGACATATGACATGACATAAGCTTTTAATACACATTGTGAATCTATGACTAGATATGATGATTCATGATGATATACATAATGAAACTTTGACTAGATACTTTCTAAGATACTTTTTAAGACAATATATAATTCCTTGAGTAGATGTTCCAATTTCTTGACTAGACACAATGAATCATTGACTAGATATGATGATTCCTTATCTATACATTATGAAACCTAGTTTGACTAAATACTATGAATCCTTTTTACAACCTTTTGATTTCTGGAGTAGGTGTTCTGATTCCTTGACTAGACATAATGAATCATTGACTACATATGATACCTTTACAAGATCTTATGATTCCTTTACTGGACATAAAGATTCCTTGACTAGACATAATGAATGCCTGACTAAATATTATGGTTCTTTTTCTAGATATAATGAACTTTTGACTAGATATGTCATTTATTAAACACTTTGTTTCCTTGAATAGGTGTTCCGATTCTTCTACGAGACATAATGAATCCCTGAAAGGTTATTTTGATTCCTTATGATACACTATGATTACTTGACTAGATTTCAAGAATCCTTTATACGTCAGTATAAAATCCTTGACTAGGCATTAAACATTCTCAACATTATGAATCTCATAACAGACGTGACAATTATTGACCATATGCATCCCAGACAAAATATGGTGATTCCTTGATCTTCAACTAGACATTATGAATCCTTAACTAATATCATCTTTAAGTAAATATTACACTTGTCATCGTCAACCTGTCATTAAAATCTTTGAACAGAGATTTAAACTCTTAGGTAGATATCATGATTCCCCAATAAAATTGAAAGTTGTTTCTTCCTTGTCAATATAAAATTTGAAAAAGTTATGATAAACATAGCTTGATATAATCATATCACAATGGATACATACCGACAAAGATACAGATAGAAAAAGTAATATGATCTAAAATTCATAGGTGTCTTTCTCTTATATTTTAGTACATTTAACTCTGTTACCCAATATCAAAATGTACTGGTGAAAACTGTTTGAATTATTGTTGATGGACAGTGTGATTCCTCTAGAGTGCCAGCATTATATGCTGTCTGAGCCTTACTCCATTAGATAATTGATCATTTTATTAAAATCAAAAAGCTCACATCAAGACCAAGGACCTTTGAAAAACAGCATGCACAAGGTAAGCCATAAAAGTACTTAATCTGCATCAAGTGACAAACAGTCTTAGCAAAATACTGATTTATAAATCTCATATATTCAATTGCATTTATTCCCTTGTATGCTAGCTGGTATTGAATTTCTCTGTGTAGAAAAAAAAACTTCAGAAATTACGCATAAAGTTCTCTTGTATAAATTGTGATTTACAGTATAATCCTTGTCAATACCTCATTATAATAATATCTTAAATTCTCATTATCTGTGTATTTACTGTCAATGACATTAAACCAACTCTTTGAATGCACAGTCACATCACAGTAAAATTTTCAGCCCTTCAAATTACAACCACAATTAGCAGGGACAATCAGTTTGAATCCACCAGAGGGATGACTTTAATGGATTAATTTCCTGTGATGCAGTCCCTGATGCAGACTTAAGCTCTATATATAGTCATTATTAATCCATCATTCCTAGAACTAGACAGAGATAGATCATTTCTTTTGTTCATTGACAAAAACCTTGCTTCATTACAGTGGGACTCAGCATAAATATGACATAATTAAATTTCTTTCACGTTTTCCCCCTTAAAAGGAATTATTTTTAGTCTTTACATGTACTTCATTGCAATTACCAGAAATCCTTGAACAATTTATCCTCTTCAATAAATTTTATTTACCAATTTCACTGTAAATGAGTATACCAAGAATTTTAGATGCATTGGAAAAGTTTCAAAGTATAAATACAGTGATTGAAAAGAGTACATATGGCCTGTTCTGAACATCACATGTTTATGCTCAAATTTGTTTAAAAAAATAATGTGATAATTTTTAAAATTTTGATTATGATTATTAAATATTTTTGTCAAGAATATTTGATACTTACATGCAACTAAAAATAATTGGTAAATTTAATGACTGAAACTTAAATTTCCAAACATAAAGCCATGAGAGTAATTTAAGTGTATTTAGCTATTACAGTCAAAATTATTTACAAAAAAAACAAAAAAAAAAAAACAACAAAAAACAATGAAGTGAAATAGTAGCTACAATGTAGCTCCTGCATGGGCTTAAATTGGCTTTAGTCAGACAGGCATCATTTTCTGATTTTCTTGTTTAAAAAACTTTAAATTACATTGTAAAACTGTACTTTTTTATTAGGCTGAGCATCTCATCCCACATGTCTCATAATGACTCCATTGATGCCTTCCCAGTCATCAGTATGGACTAGATCTATATCTTAAAATTCTCAATACAAACTGAGAACATCAAGTGACAGAAACATTCAATACAAATAAAAAAGAAAAAAAAAACATTAAAGTAAATGAAATCATGGGGGTAATGGCAGATAATTGAGAATAAATTACATGAAGTAAATGGTTCCTAAGATAGCAAAATGCCTGTTAACAAAGCATCAGAGGTTACTATTGCGTAATGGAAATTTTAAGGACACTAGTAGGGTTGAGCTTAATTGTTGCAATTTGCACATACCTGTAAAATCTATCATTAGAGCATGTTGTTAATTTACAATTTTCTTTGTTGTTATCTGTACAATCCTTTTTTTTAATTTTGACATACAGTGAGATGTCATTAACAACACTGAACAATTTTAAATGAGTTTGTGAAACAGTAATGTGCTTTTCAAAAGTACATCAAACTCCAAGGTCAAGCCAGGAGATAAAAAATGTTAGTAATCAAAGACAGTCTTGTCACAAGACACAGGATAAAGTTTTTGCACAGAGACAGATGGACAGACCAAAAACTGTATGCCACCCGCTGGGTTTTCAAAGCAGCCGTATTATTCAGTAGACTTAGTTGACATTATTTCATGTTCACTAGAGTTGCTGTAGAAGAATCTGCATAAACTATGGAAAATGGAACACAGATATTCATTTTAATAAAAATTAATGGACTTATTAGTGGACACTTATTGACTTTGAGAGGAAAGGGAAGTATTCCTTTCATTAGATCTCCTTTTGATTTACATGTGACAAAATGATAAAATGATAACCACTATATAAACCACTCAAGGTGCCAATATTACAAGGGCACTGCAAAGCAAAGCATCCCCTCACAAAATAGCATATCTTTAAATCAATGCAGCATTCAACATCAAATTCAGTGCGAATTACATCATTTCCATTATGCACACAAGGACAAACTAACCCACCTATACAAGCCTGTTTAACCTTGTTGCAAGAGGCTAACAATTCAAACTAAAGTACTCTCAGATTCTGAGATAAAATATGAAAGATATATGGACATACTTTTAGGTGACCTAAAATAGTCATAAATGATCAATGCACTGACATCTTTGAGTTTCAATCAAACCAAAGTTATCTTGCAAAAAAAGCCTATTGTTTAATATCAATTTCTGTCAAATAACTTATGATGAACAAATAACACAATTAAAAGTAAAATCAATGAAGTGTAATAAAATATTTTGACCCATACCAGTAGAAATATAGCCCCCCTAAAACAACTATAACCTGTCATGTTAGATTTACAGCCTCCTAATTTCCGAGATTCTACGATAACTATCCTTTATAATTTATTGTGTTTTCCTCTTTCATCTGAAAATATTTTTTTCCAAACTCTAGATAGATATCAGGAAACAAGATCACAATTTGAATATTATTCAATTACAGTCTATGAATAGCTTCTCTGTGAAATCATACCATTATGAGATTGTTCAATCTCAATCAGTTGGTCAAGAAGGTAATTGTGGATTATCGCTCAACAGGGACCAGGGTTTAGAAATACCAATAAGGTATTTTGAGCATTATGTTTCGTAACATTCAGTTAATAGATAAAATCACAATTCCAAAGATTCAATCAAGGAGATATCTGAGGGTAGTTTTTGTTACTATTTATATTATTAACCCCTTCCATGGCACATACGCATTTCTACGCATCTGACTTGAAAAACGAGTATAGTGTGAACAAACATTCATAACGTCGTTAATACTGCAAATATCAGAAAAATTCTTGCACCGTTAGAAAGAGAAAATAATTATGATAAAATACTATACATAAATTTTTTTATTGGTTATACCAGTATTTTGATGGCTTGAGTTAAACTTTGTGCACTTTTTGGGCGATTTTGCCATTATCGAAATCAATGCGGTCGTAACACGCAATATGTAAAAATGCTAAATTCTGGCGAATACCTCCCATCCCTACCCCATTTCTCTAAAATACTTTTAATTGGATTTTATAAAAATGTACAACATGCTAATAATTTTCAACAAAACAATAAAATATTTTTAAATATATTTACCTAAGAAAAAAAAAACAAATGAAACTCTGCATTCTTGAATAAATGACAATTCCAGCATGATTACTGTGTATTTCGTTGCCATGGCAACTGAAATTATATTCTTATAATCATTTTCAGAAACTACACTATACCTGCTTTTAGAATATATATACATTGGTATATACAAAAATTACAAGAAATACCTGAAAAAATGCATTGAAATCTTAATATCAATTTGTCTAAAAATGCTTAAAATCTTCGCCATGGAAGGGGTTAAAGGCATGAAATTCCACTATAAGACTATGTAAAATATTTGTTAAAATTAAACCGTTTCAAATTTTGCAGTGAAAATATAATGCCATTTATCAAAGTTTATCATTCTGATTCAAACTTAAGATATAATATCTTATAATAATAATTATCAAGTGTTTTGTGTATGTTTTGAACAAAAATCATTGGTCAAACAACAATATATAACTAGAACTGTCCAAACGGGACAAAATACCCCCCGCTGGATTTTTCAGAAGTAAGTTTTTCCATAATAAAGATATGTATCAAACACAAATTATGAAATTTTTATTCCAGTGACCTTGAACTTCCCTAAATGACCTTGGGTCAAGGTCATGACACACCCTTTGGTCATGGGCAATCTTTCAGTGAAATGAGAACCTACCAAGTTTATCCATAGAAAGATATGGATCTCTCACTTGAATTATGAAATTTTTCTTCCAGTGACCTTGAACTTCCCCAAATGACCTTGGGTCAAGGTCATGACACACCCTTGGTCATGGGCAATCTTTGTGTGAAATGAGAATCTAAAAGTTTATCCATAAGTAAAGATATGGACCGTTTTTTTCTACGAAGCTGATATATATATTAAGTGACCTTGAACTTCCCCAAATGACCTTGGGTCAAGGTCATACACACCCTTGGGTCATGGAATCTTTGTGTGAATTGAGAACCTACCAAGTTTATCCATGTAAAGATATATACCGGACAGGAATTTTGAAAATTTTCTTCCAGTGACCTTGAACTTTCCAAAATGACCTTGGGTCAAGGTCATGACACATCCTTGGGTCATGGGCAATCTTTGTGTGAAATGAGAACCTACCAAGTTTATCCATAAAAGATGTATAAAACATGATTTTCGAAAATTTTCTTCCAGTGACCTTGAACTTTCCCAAATGACCTTGGGTCAAGGTCATGACATACCCTTGGGTCATGGGCAATCTTTGTGTGAAATGAGAACCTACCAAGTTTATCAATAAGAAAGATATGGACCGGACACGAATTATGAAATTTTTCTTCCAGTGACCTTGAACTTCCCCAAATGACCTTGGGTCAATCATGACACACCCTTAGGTCATGAGCAATCTTAGTGTGGAGTAGTAGATTCATAATGTCCCTCTGTAAGAAAGATATGGACCGGACACGATTGCACAGACATCGGACGGACGGAACAGACAGACGGACAGACGGACAAGGTGATTCCTATATACCCCCCCAAACTTCGTTTGCGGGGGGTATAAAAACAACATATATAAACATGCAAGTAGCATTTTTTTTCAAGAGTGAATCCACAAAACATTTGTGCAAAAATGTATAGATTGTTGTCACTCAAACAAAAATGCTTTTTGCATTATTCAACCATAATAATTTTTTTTTTGTTAGAGCCTCCTTCATTTATAACTTTTATGTTGTAAAGATTTTTTTATGTACATTTCCTTAAATTTGTTGTTCAAAGAGGAAAATTTGCTAGTTGGACCTCCAAGATGGCAGCCATGGGTAATAACTCACAGAGAAAATATTAATCTCTCACCAGAGAGCATTCTATGCTCCGCTCCAACACCTGTTATTGTCTAAATTACAAGAATCTTGTAAAACAAAAGTAAATTATATATTTTCACCAACTTAGTGATTTTTTACAAAGCAATTGGAAAATATCAATCGGTAAAACTTAATTTGTTTTTTTCTAAAGCTGGATATATATTAAAATAACTTCAATAAATGCAGAACTATCTTGTTTGATTTTTAACACTACTTTCATTTTGAAATCAAGGAGACAAAGTTAGAAGATACATGTATTTACTACCAAAGAGCTTTAAACATGTAACATCTTTGGCATATATAACATACAAAACAATCAATGTTTAAACATTTTTGTTTGCCATTTAATGTTGTAACAACCCAAACTACTTTTTAGAGGACAACAGAGGTGTAAGTGAAGCCTGCGGCGTGCACCCTCTGGTGAGAGATTGGGAAAATATGTCATATAGGAAAACTATCTATATATTTATATTTACATTTCCAATGACTTTATCCGAGATAAAATTACAAATAGTTAATGTACTTTATTTCCCCATCAATGTATTGGTTCATCAATAGGTGCGGTTAAAAAAATCACGTGCAGGGCGGGACAAATAGCTAGACAGAAGTAGGGCTTGGAGAACCTGGATTGGCGGAATCAAAAGCAAGTAAATATAACGAATAACTGTCAGGTTTCTCAATTTCATGACGATGATCAATCAAATTGGCTTTTGTGATAATTTTATGCATAAACCCCTTTGGCTTTTATGCAAATTATCATGCAAGCCAATAGATTGATCACATCATGAAATCAAAAAATAAGGTAGTTATTCCTTAAATATATCAATTTATGTACAATATCTACCCAGAATAACAAAATAAAGTAAATCAACAATTGTACAATAAAACACAATTTAAACAGATTCACGCAAAAATAAAAAAGACATTAAAAATTCACTGAATCATTTACTTACATATTTGGCTAAAAATGACCTTTTGTCTTCGTGTTGACCTTTGGCTCTCTCTTGTTCTTCTCGCTTTAATTTTTCTATGTAACTTTGCGTATCAGGCCTGTAAAAAACATTTAATACCGTCATCAAAATGTATTAACAAAAATGTTTCAAAAACATGTATGACTACCAATTTGGCAACCTTGACAAAAGGCCAATGGACCTAAAAGCTCACCTGGATCACACTGCCCTTGCTTATTATGAGTGAAAAAAATTTATAATATTTAAGAAATGAATGATATATTTTTTTTCTTTGACTGATGTATTAAAGAAAAAAATTGGACAGAAAACATCATCAATGCACATAGCATAGGTTCTGAATATATTTCAATATTTAATGAGCTAATACTTTATAACCTGAGAGCTATTACCAAGCACACAATCTACAATGGTTGACTTACGTGGGCCCCAGCAGTGTGTGAGACACCTCTACACTGGTGTTCCACTCCTGTAGTGAGAAGCTGTCAACACCACTACACAGCGTCAAGGGCGTTTCCACAGAGATACCCATCACCTCACCGGATTGGTCAAAGTGAATCCAGATGTGATCAGACAAATTGGAGGCCAAGATTCCACACTGTACACAGACAAAAGTGTGAAAGAGTGTAAAGTTGACAAAATATAAATGCATAAGATTTCCTGATGGAATGTAGAAACTGTAATGCCTTTAAAAATTTGATCCATGACATATATGTAATTATTTTTCATGTATGTATTCAAATATGTTTTAATGTGCTGAATGCCTTAATTATCTACATGTAGTACAAGAAAATTCATTTACATTTACAGATGGCTGGGAATAAACTTTTTTCCCAGTTTGTTAAAAAGCTTTGTTTTCAGGACGTGATATACTAATTTAGAAAATTACTAATTAACATTCCTTTTAAAGTTTTCAAAAATCATTTTTTCGGATGTATTTAAAAATGACTTTAAAGAGAAATACCTAAATGACTCATTTTCAACTTGGATATTACCAGTACAATTCTCAATAAGAGGCCCTTGGACCACAACGCTCATCTGAATAGCTTTGGCTTTACTTATCCCAAGATATTTCCAGATAATTTTCACCTTTTCTGGCCCAGTGGTTCTGGAGAAGAAGATTTTGAATTTTTTTCCCTATATTTCAAGTTAAAAATTGAATTCCTAACAGTGACCCCATCCCACCCATCCACGGTCACGATTTAAGCAATTCTGAATCTACATTACCCCAGGATGCTTCCACATAAGTTTCACCTTTTCTGGTACAGTGGTTCTGGAGAAGAAGATTCTTCCTTTATATTTCAAAATTAATTTACTTAATTAACTTTGATTCCCTATTGTGGTCCCACCCAACCCTTGTGGGTCATGATTTGAACAATTTAGAATTAACAATGCTCCAGGATGCTTCAACATAAGTTTAAGTTTTTCTGGCCAAGTGGTTCTTTAGAAGATTTTTTAATGACCCCACCCTATTTTTGTCTTTTCTTGATTATCTCCCCTTGTAAGGGGGCTTGGCCTTTCATTTTAAAAATTTAAACCTCTCATTTTAACAATTTAAATTCCCCTTTACCCAAGGATGCTTTTTTCCCAATTTTGGTTGAAATTTCTGGGTGGGTCTGGAAAAGTTGAAAATGTGAAAGTTTACAAATGGATCCACAGCTAGACCTGCTAGACAGAGACAGGGAGCAGACAAACAGAACATGGACAAAATGTGATCAAAAAAGCTCAGGTGAGTTAAAAAAAAAAAACCTAAACATAGCTCAAATTTGAGAAAAAAAAAAACACTGCATGTTGAAAATTTGCTGATCCTCTCTCATCAAAAATTTGAATTCAAAATAGTATTTTTGAACTTGACCTTCATGGTGAAAATCCTAATATCAGTTTGAAAAATAGCTAAAACATGACAAGAGATGTATTTGTGTGTATTTAAAGCATTCTCTAGAAATGGAATGATGACATAGAATAAGTGTATAACTAACCGCTGGTGCGTAGGAAGTGACATACTCTTCACCAGATGACCCTGATCCTGTCTGCAGCCTCACTCTGTAAATGTCATTGTTCCTGGCTAATTTCTAAAAAAAAATATTTAGTAATGTTATAAAGATTCCAGGACCTATAGAATGAAGAATTAAGGTGCTAAACTGCTTGCATCTATAGCTTTATCTTTTAGAAAAGAAAACAAGGACTGTCTTATTACAAATTCTAACTCCTCCATATATTTGGACAAAAAATGCTTTACAGATGCCATTTATACTGTTACTATAATCGTAAATTTACTGATACATGTATAGATCAGAAATACCTTCAGCTTGTCTAGTTCACTACCAGTTAATGGAGCATTCTGAGAGAAAAAGGCTTTGTTTCCCTTCACTGATTTCAAAATTACAGTTCCTTTCTTGGAAAATGTAGGATTTAAACCTGAAATGTATACATGTATTAGATGTCTGAAAGTACTTACACATGTTCTTCTGCATAAATTAAACCTTTGGTACAAGTAACTACATTTGTAGTGTTTTTTTTTTTTAATCAATCAAATTAATATAGTCAAACCTCATTATCTCACACTGGGTGGAGCTGGAAAAAACTTCAAGATATTCATGTACTTGAGATATCAAGGTTGAAATACATAAAGAAAATGTTTTTTTGGATTTTTATTTACTTATATTTATCATGTTTATGGAGTTCAAGACATTGTAAAAATTAAATCCCTACCCAAATCAAAACTATGTTCAAGGATTAATGTTCTTGATCCACCTTCAAACTCATCATCTGCCTACAAAATAGAATAATTTATTTTATTTTTTTTTTACAATTAATCATAATACCATGAATACTGCAGATTCTGATATTTCTCCATTTTTGCTGAACATACATCAAAACAGACATAACATATGTTTTACATTTTAAGATGATCAATGATAACAATGGGTAACATATACCAGTACATTGAAAGTTTAGATTTTTCTGTCGATGAGATAGACTTTGTTGGAAAAAAATTTCTCTGCCATCATTCATCTCTATCAGGTGACATGATGAACAATACATACAACACTAGTCATTTCATAATGCCTAAATGGAATGTAGTAAGAAAGTAGCAGACAGTATATAATGAAATTTTACTGCCTCGCCATCAAGTTAGCATTTCTAGCGATGCGGCAGTCTCCATCTGATTCTGTCAAGTGAAGAAATGGCAGATAAAGCTGCTCAGTTGGTAAACCACCATTTCAGTCTGAGCCAACGGGGCTTTGATTCAAATCCTGGTCTGGTCCATCACATTTTTTATTTTGGTAACAGAGCCATTATACTGACAAGTAAATCTTGTCTCATGTTAATTATTATGAAAAAAAGCTCTTTCTCCAGTTGATTGTGTGATAATGCCCAACATTGGTGCCAGGCACATTAATCATGTTGATAGAAGAAGAAGAAGATTGAGCAGATCAAGGATGGTTTTGTAGCCATAGGCACAGGGACAATATGACTAGTATATATTGTAAGTATATAATTTTCAACCTAAATTGAAATGATTTTTGGTTCTAAAACCCAAATACAAGCCTGTACCAATGCTGAAATACAGATGCAAACAAAATAAAACTGTTCAAGGAGACACGAACAAGCCCATTTCTATAATATGATAGTGTCTTGGGTTATTAAATTTGAGCAAAGTGAAGCAGATTTTATTCTTAACAGCATCTGCATCTTTGTCAGCAAAATACTTACCCCCACACAGCATAATCCGATTAAAACTAACAGCAGAACCGAAGTTCTTGCCTGTACCATGGGCGCAGACATCTTTACTTTCAATTTGACCTTATTTAGAACCAATCGAAATGCGTGTAAGAAATGTGGCCAATATTTTTAGCTAATCACAGATCATGATACGAAATATCGTAGGCTTGTGTATAAAAATGGCAGCAAGTGTTCATAGAGTGAGCGGATAAACAGCATGACTCTCTTATTTATTATCTTCTTGACGATGTTATCCCTAATGTCAGCTGCTATGTCTTTCAAAAGTCAACCACAGCATTATGAAAACCTCGACGACGATGACGTCATATTCTATTCTGTGTTATATTCAGTTGTAACTGTGATTTTCGCGATGGCAGTGCTGTCTAAATTTTTGACAAATGAGTTTAGGATGGGATTCAGATCAGTGTTGAGTCTTCTTGTATTATTCCTAGGAGAACCTTTGTGTCAGTTTTTGATTAAGGGACCGGGAGGAGTGATAACTTTTGCTGGTTGCTGTTTGTTGATTTATTCAGTTCTGCCAGCGAGCCACCTCCCAGTGGGAAACAAGGCAGTGCTAGTGACAGGTAATACACTGTGTCTCCAGTCATGTCCTCTAAACACATCGGAAATAGGCCTGAAATGCATTAGAAAGATTGATATGATTAATTAATAATTAAGGAGTTATATAAAGTGTATCTCAGTATATTTGTATTCTTTCCAATTTCTAAGGGGACCAGATGTTCTAAATATATGGGACATAATCTAACTGTGATCATGATAGTTAGAATAATCTGTGTCTTGGTACAAGCCCTCATCACAGTTAGAATTTGTCCCTTATACTTGCAATGTAGCAAATCGGAGTATATCCGCTCCAAAATGAATTTGAAGAATACAAAAGCGGTTCCACTAAAAAACACTAAAATAACTACCAAATCAATCAAAACAAACCTTTTAGAGATTGCATATGCCTTTTATCCCAAAAATAATTCATTTAAAGAAAAAATTCAACTAATCTTATCAATATTTTTTCTCGCTACAAATTAACTAGCCTTGTTTACATTTGGAACTCTCTGGATTGTTCGTAGTAAATGGACTGAGTACGAGTTGTCATCCGTGATTCTTTAGCTTATCGCTAATAAATAGAATGAATTCTATCGTTAAACCAGGTCCTTAGGACAATATCATTTTAATGATAGAACATTCTATCTATGGTTATGTCAGAGGGCTTATCCTGAAACACACATGTCAGTTTATTCTAACAATTTATCTTTTGGAAATTAAAAGTTGTGCTACCAACTTTAAAACCATACTTTAATTTGTTTATCTGAGATAATTTTCTTCACATTTTGCATCGCTTTCCTTTTATGAGAGTGAAGGTAGTGCAAAAATAGAGATAAGAATATTTCTTTATCATGCATTTCAGTGTTTGAATATAATATTATCATGATGGGTATGTCTTTTAACCACAGTGAACCACAATGAACCACAAGGAACCACAATGAAACCACAAGGAACCACAATGAAACCACAAGGAACCACAATGAAACCACAAGGACATCTTAATTTTAATGAATCTATATATGGTTTACCGTATAATCCCTATTTACCGCCCCGGGCGCTTAGAAAATTGCAAAAAGGGGGCGGTTATTTTGGTGTTCTCTTTATGATATTTAATTTCATATTTTTAATCGTTTCAAAATAAAAATAAATACAAGAAACAAATAAGATAAAGTTTAACTTTACTTTAAGTGAAGATACTCCACCAAAATTATGCTAAATTGTTCATTTTCCACCAAGAAATTGGATGATACACAAATTTCATTTCCACTTTCCTCATTTTTTTTGAAAGGATTCTAGTTTATTTTAATCACATACAGGGGGGCATTTAAAATATACAAACAATAAAAAAAGACCTTAAAACGCTTATAGGGGTAGGGGCGGTTAATAGGGATTATACGGTATATGCATTTTTTAGTTATCTGAGTCACACAGGTGACCTATTTCTATCTGTTATTGTCCGACGTTGTGCTTCTTGTCCGTCTGTTTCCTAATCTTTAGAACAATTTCAGCTCCTTTTCTTGAACAGCTTATCCAATTTCAACCAATTTTAGCAGGGTAAAGGGGAGCAAAACTTCTGGATTTCAAAATCTCTTACCCACAGGGGATTAACAGCCAGATGTACTCAACAATCTACATTAACACCCCTTACCCATTGCACAATACCACAAAGAAACACATTAGCACCCACAAGGAACCCAGTGACACCCAAAGATATCCTAAGTGTGATAAAATTAGCAAATGATTAAAAAATTATCAAACATACACCTACTCAAAGTAAGCAACCAGTATTGCATGATTTAAAAAGTGATTATGGCTAGTTGAAGATGTTAGAGTATATCTGGTTGATAATGACCAATTAGCCATATATGTGCAGAATATTTTTCCTTTGTTTTATCTGCATTATTAAAAATTTATAATATACAATTAATAATTTCTAACATAATAGGAATAATTTTTTAATGCTCAAAGACTTGATGTACCTGGAGTATATGGGTTTTTACTCTGAATAACAAAGATCGCTTATGATGTAGTAACTGTTATTTAGGTTAGATACCTTATTTCCCATGCTGGATGCACACAGATCAAGCTATTTTGTGCATGAGTGATTGATTCAGGCCAGTTCTAAAATACCTAACGTTGTTAATTCTATCATTCTATATTCTGACAAATAAACGATAGTAAATATATTTGGTGAGACAAGGAAAAATTTGACAAATTTCACCTAAAAAATTTATATCTAGCCATATCTGAATTTTTACATCATAGACAGACCCCCCACATATGATTATATTTTCTGAATACATAAATGCTTATTAAATATTAAGGTAGTCCGATCCTCAGCTTCATAGAATCAACAGTTAAATAATTGAAAATACTCAATATTGGTTGAAACTGGATCCATAAGCTGTTCAAGAAAAGGAGCTGATTAGGAAACAGACGGACAGGAAGCACAACGTCGGACAATAACAGATAGAAATAGGTCACCTGTGTGACTCAGATGACTAAAAATGCATATAAACAATATATAGATTCATTAAAATTAAATTAAGATGTCCTTGTGGTTCCTTGTGGTTTCATTGTGGTTCCTTGTGGTTCATTGTGGTTCCTTGTGGTTCATTGTGGTTCCTTCACTTCCTTGTGGTTCATTGTGGTTAAAAGACATACCCTTATCATGATTATAAAAGTGTGGTTTTATCCATATTAGTTAGATATAATAGGTTTATACCTGTAATACTCTCTAACCCAACACTCGTGCAGTCCATATCCTTTCACTATAAATCATGGCGAATTCTGACCATTATTTTTCAATGCCAATCTTACTGTTTAACTTTGCTTGTACTAAAATTTAAGTCTTGATGATCATGTTGATAGGCTTGTGGGGTTGACTACTTTCGATATAGCCTTCATTTTTAATATCAACTTCATGGTTTATAAAGCCAGTACACTGTACTATAAAACCAGTTTCTTTAGAGCTCAGCAGATGAGAATCATTGTACATATACAATAGTTTTCCTATTAATGTCAAGGTTGGGTTGGTAAAGGAAGGTTTAACATAAACATGATAAACTGAACATATTTTATTATCTGTACCACATATTTCATTTCCGTGTGTGTACTTCCTAGATCTTATACAATGTTATAAATCTGAGTAGATACTTCTGGTAGTAGCAAGGAAATACTTGTACTTTCACAAATATTGCATCCTGTGTTGTATCACAAACTGTAAATGAAAAACATTAAAACATTGAATGATGGTCATTAGTCTCAATGACATCATTGCATGATGAAATTCAGACAGAGACAGAGTTTGTCTAGTCTCATGTATCTTTTGTCTTTCCTGAAATTGTCTTTCTCTAGATAAAAACTATGATATAAAATGTAACAATGCAGTTAAACATTAGCATTGATGTTTCCTTGTATTTCCAAGGTTTTAGAACTGAAATTAGGACTTTTTCTGGGTTTTTCAGTCAAAATAATTATGTCAACTAGTGTATGCAAATGACCCTTTGAACGTTGAATGGGCTACATTTGCACATTTACGGTTCATATAAAGAATATATTTTGCCTGAGCAGTATAGTATGATTCTGTCTACCATAATCCAGGCAACCATATTAATGATTCTTGTATATTTTGATTGCCGTGATTGATTTACCTTTTAATTTTTTAATTTTTATGTTGTGAATCTGGATTTGGTCATTCTGTGTGTGTGGGTTTTTCATATATAGGTTGTGAATCTGGATTTGGTCATTCTGTGTGTGTGGGTTTTTCATAGGTTGTGACTCTGGATTTGGTCATCCTGTTCTTTTTTTTTTTTTTCTTTTTTTTTTTTTAGGTTAATTGTGATGCTGGATTTGGTCATCCCGTGTTTTTTTTTTTCATTTAATTTTATTTTTTAGGTTGTGACTCTGGATATGGTCATCCCATGTTTTTTTTGTTATTTTTGGATTTGGTTATCCTGTAATTTTTTTTTATTTTTTAGGTTGTGACTCTGGATTTGGTCATCCTGTGGGGTTTTTAAAATTATTTATCAGGTTGTGACACTGGATCCTGTGGGTCTTTTTATTTTATAGATTGTGACTCTGGATTCGATCATGCAGTACATTTTTTTTTTTTTTTTTTTAATTTTTTTTTTTTTTTTTTATTTTTTAGGTTGTGACTCTGGATTTGGTCATGCTGTGGTTAGGAAACTGGACAGTATTGGGATGAGGGTTTATGCTGCTTGTTTGGATGCCAACGGTCCTGGTGCTATTTCACTCAGAAACAACTGTTCAGATAGGTAAATTTCTGAGTGGCAAACTCAATTCTCAGCTAACTGAGAAATAATTATTATTTATGGGCTGGGGGGGGGGTCAACTTTGTGGATCCTTCAATTAGAATTTTGTCATAGGTGAAAATTAAGCCACATAATTTACAAAAAATTAACTCTTATGAAATACAGTGATTCCAAAGATGTCTTTAAGATGAATATTAAGTTGTGCAATTAATTAACGAAACAACCCTCAGAAATTGTTTAAAACACTGACTGATTTCTCATTCATGATATTTATAACAAATAGCCAGGGAAAATGTTTTACCAATTTACAATACACAGACTTGAGACTATAAATGAGGAAGAATTGTTTGTATCAAGCAAATGAAGATACAGAGTAAACAGTTAATGAGCAGTTTGCTTGGTGATGCAGTCTGATCATGTCGAGTGATATTTGTTGCTTAAAACTGATATTAAACATTTTTCTTTTTCAGTGTTCAAATTCTCCAGCTTGATGTCACGAACAAAAAAGAGATGGAAAGTGTTGTTAGCTTTATAAATGACACAGTGGGCTCAGAAGGTACTACTATAATAGTGTTTTAATTTATAAACAAAAAAAGTTAGTATATTATACATATATATTGAGACTTAATAATAGGTGGAATAAAACTAAATTCCTTTGGTAATTATAAATCTGAACATATCACACACGTTCATTTTAATTTTTCTGAAGTATGATATTGTTTAAACCGTAGTATAGTTTTAGCTATAGATTTAATTTTGAAATCAAACAAGAATATGATGGCCTCCCATAACTTGCCAAATATGTAATTCTTAGTTATCCTTCTTTGCATAGTTTTCTTTCGAGCATCATCCATGCAAATAGTGAATTTTACCATAATCTTTACCCTTTTCTTAGGACTCTGGGGTGTGGTCAACAATGCTGGTGTGTGGTATTTTTCTGAGTTAGAAATGACATCAGACACCTTGCTCAGGAAAGTCTTGGAGACAAATGTCCTTGGAGCCATTGCACTGACAAGGTCACTTCTTCCTCAAATAAGACAGGCTAAGGGGAGAATAGTTCATGTATCAAGTTTATTAGGTATGTACAAATTCAATGTACAATGTATATGTACTTCAAATTTCATTTTGTTTTATTGAAAAAAAATTAAAAAAAATGTTTGTATGGTATTCCATCAGATGCAGATGTATATGAACTTAAAATTTTTAAATTTATGAATTCATTTAAAAAAAAATACTGCATGTTTAGGAAGAATAACCATGGAGGGTAATGGAGCTTATGCCATTTCTAAACATGCTTTAGTGGCATTCTCTGACACATTAAGACAGGAAATGAAGAAGTGGGGAGTCAAAGTGTCCATCATTGAGCCAACAGGATTCATGACAGGTACAGTGGAAGAACTTGTATCGAACAAAGCATAGTTTTAGAGGAAAATGTTGAGAATAGAGTTCAGCTGTCTTCATCTTTACAACAAATGATTACTGCTCTGTCTTGGTTTGTCCAATGTACTGGATACTACTTTGGACTTATATATTCATAAATGCACCATTGGTTGGATTGATAAAAAATTGAAATATTTGCAGATTGGCAAATATGTCACAACAGTTTGATTATTTATTCCAGTGTATATTGGTTTGTTCATGCAGTACCAATTACATTAGACACAGGGCTTTAAGTGGCATTTAGAAGAATATTTGTTCATACTAAGAAACCAAAACAATATACTTTCTTGAATGACATTGCTCACCTCCAAATTCACTTATATTTCAGATTCCATGAAAGAGCACAACATTATTCGTAAAAAGGAGGAAATATGGAAAACCTTGGAAAATGATGAAATTCGAAACACCTATGGTAGACAGTACTTAGATAGTATTTATAACAGTATCATACTTAGTTCCCATCGTTTCCCAACTGATCTGACCCCTGTAACTAGAGCCGTTAGGAGTGCACTGTTATCTAAGCGGCCCAGGGCGAGGTATCCCTGTGGGACTGGGGGCGAGTTCCTGATGACTCTGTATCCTTTGTTACCTGTGTGGATGGCTGATTCCATGTGCTCGTCCCTTGGTGTGATGCCTAGGACGATTCGCCCAGTGGCCCTGGAACAATAGCCATCCCAGCTTTTATCTGAGTCAACACTGCCATTCATGCCAATCTGTCACTAACTCTTATTTTATTGGCCATTTTCAACCAACTGGTGTCAGAAGTAGCTTTCATCAACATTGAAATATTTACCTATTAAGGAATCATACTTTTCCTTGTATGAAAGGTTACTGTGCAATCTTGAAAGGAAGATTACTCTATTTTTGCCTTGATTAGTAGTTACATAATCATATGTAGCATTTTTCTAATAATGTATTATTTTGTGACTAAAATGTGAAAAAGCATTAATTTTTCACTGACCAGGAATATTCTGTTGTTAATTTTGCTGGATGACGGCACTGTTGAGGATAATTGAATTTTCATTACATATATAGTGGAACATCTGATCAATCAAAATGGATACAAAATTTTCCTGTACAGTTGTCAAAAATTTAGTCTTAAGAATTACTTCTTTGTTGAACTACACTTTTATGTAAACAAAGTATTATATAATTTTTCATGTGTTACATCTTCTTGTATGTATAGAACTGCACTTTAATAGAAGATAATGCCATTAAATATACATATAGTCCCAGGTGTAGATTTTTTGTTGTTGTAAATTAATTCACTTTGTGTAGTGGGATAATTTTTTTTTATTTCATCTATTCAGTAAGTACTTTTTTCCCAAACTGCGATTTTTTTTTAAAACAAAAAAAGTATGCCAACATTTAATGGTTAAGACTGGTAAAAATGATGGGTTACAAGCATGCATGTGTAAATACAAGAATTTTTTTTAAAGATGTGCTGCTTAAAATTCTCAGAATTTATTTATGCAAAAAAATAGTATTATTTGTGTCTGTCGTGTATAATTTTTCAGAAAATTTCATTTTTGTAAAAAATTAGATAATATTGACATGACTGAGTTGCAACATTAAGATGCTTTGGATTTTATGTGCATAATCACCCATGTAGAAGACTTAGATATTGTTTTTCCTCTACTTTTCAATTGTTAATATTGATTATATCTGTCGAAATTTACTTGCATATACTGTAGATCACTAAATTTTCGCGACACCTTATTTTCGCGAGAAAGCCATTGACTCTTGATAAGCGAGACAAAAATTTTCACAAATTGTGGTTATTGCTTTATATAATCTTAAGGAATACAATTATATGCGAGAACTTATTTTTCGCGAGCACACTGTCTCGCGTAATTACGCGAAAATAAAGTTCTCGCGAATAAAAAGTGATTTAATAAGTAATAATCTGAATAAACATGTAAACTAAGAGAACACTACAAAGAGTTCACTGTTAGTAATAAAGCAACCCATTTTTATGTTTTTCTTTGCATTGCATATTGAAATGGTCTGTAAATTCTTGAACAAGTACCAAAATTTAGCTATCTTTCATATCTTTAATTACCTTTATTATAGACTTATTCAATTGAAAGAACTTTCTTGTATCTGAATCTTTTATTCGCTTTTCACTACATGCTTAATGTTTATGTTATTATGAACAACTATTTTGATCAAATATTCTTTTGAACAAAAACTTCTTTTTCTTGTTCTTTT
This sequence comes from Saccostrea cuccullata, assembly GCF_032062105.1. Taxonomy (NCBI): domain Eukaryota; kingdom Metazoa; phylum Mollusca; class Bivalvia; order Ostreida; family Ostreidae; genus Saccostrea; species Saccostrea cuccullata. The sequence continues at coordinate 159,838 of NW_026934639.1, read as the reverse complement.
TAATTGTTATGATAACGTGTGAAATTTGTTGTGCTTATATATCTTTATAACTCTTTACATAGTTTCAAATACAGATTCCTTATCTGCATGGTCCTGAAAGTTATATTCAGAACCAAGCTTTGCAACTTTCCATCATATGGTATTTTTCAAGCATTAATTGATACAGCACATTCTATTCTGTTGTTTATATACATCATTATTCTTTCCAATTTAAAATGTAGTAAATACTGATAATTTTATAGCAGCAGTTGTTTGAAATATTTTTTGTATGTTAATTATTATTAAATTTTATTTCTGAACCACGAGCACTTGTTTCGGTAATAAATTTTTAATCCATAGTATAATAATAACACAATAACATAATATAATGATAATTTAATATATAAACCAACACAAATGACATTTACAGATTTATTCAAATTGCCTTTTGGTAAATACTCAGTTATTTTCAAATGATAACTTGTGTTATTATTATACTATGGGTTAAAATTTTATTTCCGAAACAAGTGCCTGTGTTCTGAACATTTTATTTTTTATGACTATGAACAAGGTACCAGACATTGACAGTGTATAATCATGATAAATACTACTGTGTCAATGCAAGTCTTAGCTATAGCTGTCTAACATTTTTGAATTGGCATTGTTTTGTTTAAGAAATATTTAGTGCAATGTTACATTACTTAATTAACTAATACATTGAATTATCTTTTAATATCAATGCAAGTTAATTTTTTTTAAGTTACATGTACCATATAGAATTGTGTATGTCTAAGTGCTCTTTGTTGTTGAATTTTTCATGGCTATGGTTCCTTTCATGAAACAACTACTTTCTATTAAAGGAATGAAAATAATCTGCATTTCAAGTTTTAATTTTTAGCTCTACTGGTCAGAGACCAGGAAAGCTTATGCAATAGTAATGCGTCCGGCGTCCGTCCGTCTGTCTGTCTGTCTGTAAACAATTTTTCAAAATGCTACTCCTCCTACAGTTTTGGTCCGATTTCAATATAACTTAGCACACAAGTAGACTACACTAAGATACATAATTCTGTGCATAGGTTTTTGATTTCGATGAACGATGTTGCCATGGTTACTAAAAATAGAAATTTCTATGAAAAACATTCAAAATGCTACTCCTCCTACAGTTTTGGTCCGATTTCAGTATAATTTGGCAAACAAGTAGACTACACTAAGATACATAATTTTGTGCATCGGTTTTTGCTTTCGATGAATGATGTTTCCGTGGTAACTAAAAATAGAAATTTCTGTGAAATTCTTTCAAAATGCTACTCCTCCTATAGTTTTGGTCCAATTTCAGTATAACTTGGCAAACAAGTAGAATACACTAAGATACATAATTTTGTGCATGGGTGATTACTTTCGATGAATGGTGTTGCCATGGTTACTAAAAATAGAAATTTCTGTGTAATTCTTTCAAAATGCTACTCCTCCTACAGTTTTGGTCCGATTTCAATATAACTTGGCACACAAGTAGACTACACTAAGATACATAATTCTGTGCATGGCTGTTTACTTTCGATGAACGGTGTTGACATGGTTACTAAAAATAGAAATTTCTGTGAAATTCTTTCAAAATGCTACTCCTCCTACAGTTTTGGTCCGATTTCAATATAACTTGGCACACAAGTAGACTACACTAAGATACATAATTCTGTGCATCGGTTTTTTCTTTCGATGAATGGTGTTGACATGGTTACTAAAAATAGAAATTTCTGTGGAATTCTTTCAAAATGCTACGTCTCCTACAGTTTTGGTCCGATTTCAATATAACTTGGCACACAAGTAGACTATACTAAGATACAAAATTCTGTGCATCGGTTTTTATTTTGATGAGTGGCAAGGATCATTTTTCTATTTATTGCTATTTTAAAGTCTCAAGTCCCAACTGCTACTTTTCTCTGCCTTTGTTTTAAGTATAAACCAGTAGAGCTACAGTCTCAACAGAGACTTCTGGTTATTTGTTTGAATCAGTACATGTAATTGTACATATTTTGAATGTCATTTTTACTTCACCTTCAAGACAAATCTTATGAAGCAAGTAAAGTAAGCATCCCAGATTAACTTTTTAAAAAGAGCAGTTGAAATTGTCAACAAGAAAATGTCCAACATTTTATTCTCTTAAGAAACAATGATCCCCTATACATGTAGTAAGAAGTGACCTAACCATTGTCTTGCTGACTATGAAATCATTTTGAATGACCTACTGTGGTCAGGCCTTGCCCCCCCCCCCTTCTTCCCTTTCTCCTCACACACATTTTGTGAAAGCTGTCATTACGAGTCTTATCTATTAAGCTTTTCTATGACAAACCCTTCAAAATGTTCTCTATTTTTAAATGTTATACTCTGTTACCTTGACGTTTGACCTACTTTTAGAAAAGTCAACATTGGTGAAACTGCCTAATTTTTGCAAGAGAAAAGTTGGGGGTGCATATTTGACATGTGTGTCACCTGTGACAACTTCACTAGCCAAGGGTTTCTGATATGCTACTCTCCTCATGAACCCTTGGGCCCTACCCTAGCCTTGAGGACCATGATTTAAGATTGAATGTATACCTTAGTGGGAAAATTGAATTTCATTCATTAGTCCATGTTTTCTGAAAAGGTTTCAAATATTCACATTGTATACTATTTTTCATAGTTATTATTCACATTATATACTATTTATCATAGTTATCTCCCTTAAAAAAGAGAATAGCAAATCTATTTGTATATAAAAATGGATTGTCAAGGTCCAAGAACTTGTTGCTAGTTTGAAATGGCCAATTGGTTCTGGAGAAAAGGAAAATTTAAAAAAATAGTTTATGTTTATGTAAATGCACCAGACAAAATTTAGTCAATTGTTTTGGCTCTGGCAAGCTAATAATGCAATTCATATTTAACAGGAATGACCTTTTTTCTCAAATGAAACTATATAGTTAATGTCACTTTTTTAATCTTTGATAATACTTCAACAAGTTTAAACTGAACTTTTCAACATTCAAAATTTCAACAAGTTCAACATTTATGAACTGAACAAAAAAGTGTTCCATTTTAATATTTATTTTATTTCAAACTTAAAATTCATAATTTACATAACAAGTATAGTGTCTACAAGTAACAAAGAAATAGAAATAAAACATCAACCGATCATGATTCAACCTCATCATAGATTTTACCACCATTAAAACATTCTAGAATAGCATTGTTTGCAGGGATTTCCTCACATTTGCCATTTCTTGCTGTTGCTGAAAAAAGATTTTAAAGCATATTATAAACTAGCTGTCAGACAATACCAGATATTCAAACTTTCTTTTGTTTGAAATTCATCAGTTTGGAATCAATCCGTTTAATTTTCACAACTTCAGTGGAAAACATTCTTCACAAATACACAGCAAAATAAATTGTTTGTGACAATAAATATTCATGAGTTAAAGAAGATCACAAATTTTGCGAATATTTCTCTCACGCAAATAAGTAACTTTACAGTACTTTAATGCAACATGTACAATCCGTACAATACACATAACTGAATTGCTTTTCATATAAAACTATTTTGTTTGGAATTTTTAGTATAAATTTAATGTACATTATGATGTACAGTTATAGACTTACAGTGTCCATGAGTATTTTTTTTTGTAGAAGAGACATTTCTTTCTTCAGTTCCGACTGTACAGATGATTGCTGATTATGGTGACATCTCTCCAGCTCCTCAATTCCCTGTTGTCATTACAAACAGACATTGTATTTATCAGATTATAACTCCAGTACATGTACTATTTTGTCTTAACATAATGATTCAAGGGTGAACAATCATATAAACTGACCTTAGTGAACTGTTCATGCAGCTGTTTTATAGTTTTTAGCCTCTGACTTTGTACAACTCTTGCCTGTTGAAACATTTTCTGCTGTTGCTTAAACATTTGCTGTGGAGGAAATAAAATGACAATGTGCATTTATTCTAAAATAAATTTACAGAATCTCCCAAAAACTATTATATACACCATATATTGTAATTTTGTTTCATTTATGAAAATAAATTTGAGAGAGGGTGATGCAAATGATATTTACCAAACATTTAAATAGACATGTACAACTCAGTGTGCAAGTCTTTCTCACTTTAATGTATAAAATGATAAGGACTCATTTGTATTGATAATCGCTTTACTGATATAAAATACAGAATTCTTACATTAAATATAAAACAAAACAAGAGGCCCAAGGGCCTTGAATCGCTCTTCTGATAAATTGTACAATCTATCACTTCTATTAGAAGCCTCCAACTCTATTAGAAACATAAGACCCAAAATGCAGCAACTTACAAAGTTTAATATTATTAATATAATATTTAGCCAGTTAAGACTGAAGATATTATAACATAATTATAAAATACATAAGTAGGTCACAGTGACCTACCTTCTGATTGAAATTTTCTGAGGACTCAAGATACATTAATTGACAAAGACTGATGATTCTGATTAAATAAGTACCTGAGATATTCAAAAGTAGGTCACCATGACCTACTTTTTTGGTCAACATTCTCTGAAACCCCAAGATGCCTCAACTGACAAAGTTTGACAATTGTGTGTCAATAAGTACCAGATATAATTAAATATAGCCATAAAATGTCAAAAGTAGGTCATGGTGACCTACTTTTTGGTCAATGATCTCCGAAAACTCAAGGTGCCTAAACTGACAAAGTTTGATGATTCTAAGCTTATACGTACCTGAGATATTCAAAAGTAGGTCACTGTTACCTATTTTTTGGTCGACAATTTCCGAAAACCCAAGATGCCTCAACGGACAAAGTTTGATGATTCTTAGCCAATAAGTGCCTGAGATACTTAAACATAGCCATAAAATGTCAAAAATAGGTCATTGTGACCTACTTTTTGGCAACACCGTTCATCAAAATCAAAGATGCATCAACTGACAAAGTTTGATGATTTTAGGTCAATAAATACCAGAGATACTTAATTATAGTCACAAAATGTCAAAAGTAGGTCACCATGACCTACTTTTCAGTCTTCACGAAAACTTTTCAAACTAACTGGCCAGTCGGACCAGTGAACTTTCAAACTTTACGGGCCCACCAAAATTTTTACTGGCCCCTTAATTAAATAATAAAATAAATACATTTTCATAACTGTAAATTTATACATGTTTATATTCAACTTTCGAAATAATTTTTCGTCCCTTGTTGCATTTCGGTAAGTTGTTCGTTGGAATTTTGCACATTTTACGTACTAGTTAATAGTTACTAGCTAGTTCCGGTTGTTACGTAATACATCCATGTTCGAAAAGGGTTATCATAATACGATTCAACAACACGTGCTTGTTATTTTTATTTTTTATATTAATGAAATTTATGCAAGTAAGTCTTTTAGTATATATTGACTGTGTATGATTTTAGAATCAACAAGCCTATCAGACTTCTTGAATTTTGATTTTCACTGACCCGACATCAAAATTCACTGGCCTCGGTCTTCGGACCAGTGAGTTTTCGTGAAGACTGACTTTTTGGTCGTCACTCTCCGAAAACCCAAGATGCATGGACTCACAAAGTTTGATGATTCTAAGCCAATAAATACCTAAGATACTTAAATATAGCCATAAAATGTCAAAGTAGGTCATTTGACTCTCTTTTTGGCACATTTTTCAAGGACCCAATTAAGATGCATCTACTGACCAAGTTTGATGATCGTAGGTCTGAAGGTAATCAAAATATGCGTTTTAAACAATTTGAAAACAAATGTCGGCAAAATTCAAAAAGTAGGTCACAGTGACCTACTTTTTCATAAATATGTTTTAAGGTCCCAAGATGCATCAAAGTACAAGATTTGATGATTCTAAACCTCCCAGTGTCTGAAATAATGGGATTTAATGTTTTTGAAAGGATAAGTCATAAAGTTCAAAAAAGTAGGTCACAGTGACCTACTTTTAAGTTGACATTGTTTGAGGACCCAAGATGTATCAACTGACAAAGTTTGATGATCATAGGCCTTAAAGTGTCCAAAATATGCCTTCAAATCAATTTGAAAACAAATGGCCGCAAAATTTAAAAAGTAGGTGACCTACTTTTGAGTTATCATGATGTGAAGTCCTAAGTTGCATCAACTTACAAGATTTGATGATCCTAGTCCTTATAGTAAGCAAAATATGCACGATTTTTATTAATTGTAAATTTAGGTCAACTTTGAAGTGACCTTGAGACCACGCCCTTTGCCTCAGGGTAATTCCCTGTGCAAATTTTAATCTTCGACATATCCTGATCCTTGTATGTAAGTTTGGTGAAAATCTGCCTGGTGGTTATGGAGAAGATTTTTTAACAACCAGTACTTTTGGTTTTGTTTTCCTGATTATCTCCCCTTGTTTAAGGGTCCCAACCCTTATTTTAGTATAAATGGTAGCCCTTGGTCCAAGGATACCCTGTGACAAATTTGGTACTGATTGGCCAAGGGGTTCTTGAGTTATGGCCCATATTCTAAAAAGTTTACGCACACCGCATAGCATCTTTGAGCCTTTGGCTCAGAAGAGCTAAAAATTCTTGGAGTATGATTGTAAAGTACTAACCAGAAGTCTCTGTCGAGACTGAAGCTCTTCTGGTTTGCACTTACAGCAAAGGAAGAAAAAAGTACTTAGAGAGTTGGGAATTGAAACTTTACAACAGCTATAAATAGAATAATGATCCTTGATTATAAGTCTTTTTGTGTTCTTAGTGTAGTCTACTTGCATGCCACATTATATTATAATCAGACTAAAAGTGTATATGGAGTAGCATTTGAGAGTATTTCACAGAAATTTCTATTTTTAGTAACTACTGCAACAATATTCATAAAAATCAAAAATCGATAAATAGAATTATAAACCTTAGTGTAGTCTACTTGTGTACCAAGTTATATTGATATCAGACCAGAACTGTAGGAGACGTAGCATTTTGAAAGAATTTCACAGAAATTTCTATTTTTAGTAACCACGGCAACACCGTTCATCAAAATCAAAAACCAATATACAGAATTATGTATCTTAGTGTAGTCTACTTGTGTGCCAAGTTATATTGAAATCAGACCAAAACTGTAGGAGGAGTAGCATTTTGAAAGAATTTCACAGAAATTTCTATTTTTAGTAACCAGCAACAGCGTTCATCAAAATCAAAAACCGATATACAGAATTATGTATCTTAGTGTAGTCTACTTGTGTGCCAAGTTATACTGAAATCAAACCAAAACTGTAGGAGGAGTAGCATTTTAAAAGAATTTCACAGAATTTCTATTTTTAGTAACCACGGCAACACCGTTCATCGAAATCGAAAACCGATATCGAAATCGAAAACCGATATATAGAATTAAGTATCTTAGTGTAGTCTACTTGTGTGCCAAGTTATATTGAAATCAGATCAAAACTGTAGGAGGAGTAGCATTTTGAAAGAATTTCAGAGAAATTTCTATTTTTAGTAACCACCGCAACACCGTTCGTCAAAATCAAAAATCGATAAAGAGAATTATGTATCTAAGTGTAGTCTACTTGTGTGCCAAGTTATACTGAAATCAAACCAAAACTGTAGGAGGAGTAGCATTTTAAAAGAATTTCACAGAATTACTATTTTTTTCTAACCACGGCAACACCGTTCATCGCAGGGTTGAAAACCGATACATAGAATTAAGTATCTTAGTGTAGTCTACTTGTGTGCCAAGTTATATTGAAATCAGATCAAAACTGTAGGAGGAGTAGCATTTTGAAAGAATTTCAGAGAAATTTCTATTTTTAGTAACCACGGCAACACCATTCGTCAAAATCAAAAATCGATAAACAGAATTATGTATCTAAGTGTAGTCTACTTGTATGCCAAGTTATATTGAAATCAGACCAAAACTGTAGGAGGAGTAGCATTTTGAAAAATTGTTTACAGACAGACGGACAGACGGATGGACGCCAGACGCATTACTATCGCAGAAGCTCTTCTGGTCTCTGACCAGTAGAGCTAAAAATTGGAAGAATTCATAATTGCATGAGTGATATATTCACAAGTACATTTTCTTCTTAATTAGTCATAAAAATAATGTAATTTAAAGAAGATCCTTTACATTCAGTTTTTCCTCCTGTTCTTTAGTTTTCTCAATGTCCGACTCCCATTGCTGAAATACTGTACCAACTTGTCTTAAATACTCATCCTGCAACTTTTGCCTGCAAATATTTGATAAGATGATCGCAAGGGGCAGAATTTAATTTTAAAAAATTATATTATACTATAATGTACATGTATAATACAGAACATTTTGCATATAACAGTTATAATGATAGGATATTAAATATTTTTGGATTCCATTTTTGGAAATGGTAGAACCATAAAAATCATCCAACCTTAGGCATTATAGGAATCCAGACTTTATGTATATGACATTTAGTGTTTGCTTCTGTTTCCTCATCTTCTATGTGATGTGAGGAAGGATATGTATAGACAGTATAGTACTCTGTATTTTATAGCTTCTTACCATGCAATATGCATTTCCTCTCTTTTTAGCACTCAAGGTTAGCATTTACATTATAATTAGGTTCTTTCCTTTGTCATACCTTTCTGCCTGCTGCATCTTCCAGATGTCTTCCACTTTCTTGGTGCTAGATTTCAGTGAATTCTGAGTATACTGTTCTAGGCGCTTCCTCTTGTTCACCAATGTCTTTGATATGTCAGCTATAGCAGGAGAAATACATTATTTAAGATACAATCAATACAGCTCAAGTTCTTTTCTAATATTTATTTGAAGAGCAAGGCAAATCAACTGTTTTCACAATATATTCAATCAAGCAGGTAAAGACTAAAAAAATTTTTTTCTTACATATGACAGGTACATGTAGTCTCTATTAGAAGGGATAATGATTGTTGTAATTTTTAAAGCACACGTATTAAATACCAGTAGTAATACAGTATTTTTAAATTACCTCCAAAACATTCTAACATCTTCTGCATTTCTGATCTGTAATTAAAAGAAATAGTATTATCAAATTGATAAGTAGTATTTCACTTACTTGAGTTTCTTCTTCTAAAGTAAATAAATAAAAATATACACATCAAGAATAAAAAAAATGTATTACGAGAATTCATCACTGTTTTCATTTTCTCTCTTCTTCCCTTGTCTTGGTATTAGTGGGGTTTCTTCTACAAATATAATGAGACAATATCATGAAAATTAATTTGTTCTTTATAATGCAGCCATAACAATACATTTTACCCATCCCTCCCCTGGCTTTGTTTGCCTTTAGCAAATAAATTAAGCCACTCTATCATGCCCATCAGATTAATCATCGATTGTATAAAATGTGTCTCAAAAGGCCCTTGATACAGTTCGAATACCCCACATAAGTTTCAATATAGGAAACTTGAACAGATCCTATTTATAAATACCAGTTGAAATTAATTTCATCTTCATCGGCAGATCCAGAAATTTCAGAACGGGGGGTGGGGGGGCAGTAGAAGACAGAGGGTCAGGCAGCTGTACTGAAGCCCCCAATGGGTCTAAAGCAAGGGCTGACAAGTTCTTACAAATAAGAGATGTTTTTCCTTGATTTAAGGATATTGGACATATAAAGTTCAAAAAGTTCAAACGGAGGGGGGGGGGGGCGCACGCCCGGCGCGCCGGCCCTGGACCCGCCTTTGATCTTACATTTCTGAGGTCTTTTATATGCCTTCTGCAGTCTACCTTAAAATTACCAAATCTATATAAATGGAAAAAATTCTCAAGGCTTTTTTTTCGTTAAGAATTTTACACAAATTAAACCGGGTCCCTTTGGGGTTACTTGAAGTAATCAAAATTTCCCCCTCAATAGGAATCCCACAGTGACCCATTCAATGTAAAATACAAAAGAAAGAATTATAAATATTCAACGTTAATCCACATGTTTTCATTCCATTATTGAAAACTCCTTGAAAACCTGTTATCTGAAGGCTTTATATCTACCCTACACAGAATACCCCGGTAACTTCAAGTTCACGTGGTATTACCTCTTGCGGGACTGCTGCTAGGACTGTTATCTGAATCAGGTTCGTCGTTATCTAATTCAAGTTTATGTTTAGCTGACGTTTCTTCTTGTAGTTTCCCACTTCTATATTTTTTACCTCCTCGTGGCATAATGAAAGTTTAGCTGAAGACAGAGGATGCAGACGACTTGGCGACTTCCGGGTTCTTATTACGTAACATTTAAAACCAATGCCGGATAAATCCGTAATAGTGTTTTCTCTCGAATACAAAAATTAACTTTGAAGCGCAAAAAGGATTTTATTTATTTTTTTTTCATTTATATCATGCATAACAAAATCTCTTGTACCGATCATCTTATGCCTACTTCTATCTTAAAAACTTAATCATTTTTGCCAACCTAAGTGAGTTCGATCTACCCTACTTAGGCTATATTGGATACGGATTTCCTTTACTTCATAAATGAAACATATGGAGATAATGAATTCAAGATCAAAAGTCCAGAAAACAATACAAAATAGTAGCAGAGCAAACATGGACCTCCAAAACATCAAAGGTTGGATCAGGTGCCAAAGAGGAGTGTGCATCCCCTGCCGACCAGTCACACCGGCGCACCGTGTGCTCCTTGTCATGATCGGTAAAACACGGGAAAATCGGTCGTCAATTCATTGTACAAATAATATTAATGAACTAACAATTAGTATGAAAAAACGTCAGTCAGCATTTGACTCAATGATAAATTGTATTTGCTGACAAGGTCATTGACTCATTGTATTGACCATAGAACTTACGAAATGATGATATTCTTGTTTCATCAATTTGTTTGTCAATAGTTTACCTCGTTTTAGAAATTGTTCATACGTAGAGCATGCTTTTTCGTATCGAAGCAACTGAGATATATAAACGCCGTATGCAGGTGATGAATACAATCCGGGAGAGATACAGTGCAGGGTAAAGCAAATGCTCTAATAAACACTAATCTTTTATACTCTATGAAAATATAAACTTCTACATGTTCTTATAGACGAACTGTTGTGCGGAATATTATAGAAGTATTGAATATCATATGTGGATTGATTCTCAAAAGCCCATTTGAGAATTCTATAAACAAAACAAATCGATGAAGAGGGCATAATTTATAAGGATCCTTGGGAATTCAAGAGGTGGGATCGGGTGCCTAGGAGGAGCAAGCATCCCCTGTCGACAAGTCACACTCGTCGTGAGCTGATCAGATTGACGGAGCATTCCGTAGTCAAATTCAATATAATTTTTTTTAAACAAGAGGGCCATGGGCCACATCGCTCACATGAGAAGTTATGTAAAACTTTAATTCCCCATGTGACCCCGCCCTACCCCCCGGGGGCCATGTTTGAACAATTTAGAATCTATACTACCCCAGGATGCTTCCACATAAGTTTCAGCTTTTCTGGCCCAGTGGTTCTTCAGAAAAAAATTTCCAAACATGCATTTTTCCTATGTATTTCTATGTAAAACTTTGATTCCCCATTGTGGGACCGCCCTACCCCCGGGGGTCATGAATTGTACAATTTAGAATCTACACTAACCCAGGATGCTTCCACATAAGTTTCAGCTTTTCTGGCCAGGTAGTTCTTGAGAAGAAGATTTTAAGATTTTTTCCTATATATATTTCTATGTAAAACTTTGATTCCCCATTGTGGCCCCGCCCTACGCCCGGGGGTCATGATTTGAACAATTTAGAATCTACACTACCCAAGGATGCTTATAGATAAGTTTCAGCTTTTCTGGCCAGGTAGTTCTTGAGAAGAAGATTTTAAGATTTTTTCCTATATATATTTCTATGTAAAACTTTGATTCCCCATTGTGGCCCCGCCCTACCCCCGGGGGTCATGATTTGAACAATTTAGAATCTACACTACCCAAGGATGCTTATAGATAAGTTTCATCTTTTCCGGCCCAGTGGTTCTTGAGAAGAAGATTTTAAAAGATTATTCCTATATATTTCTATGTAAAACTTTGATTCCCCATTGTGGCCCCGCCCTACGCCCGGGGGTCATGATTTGAACAATTTAGAATCTACACTACCCAAGGATGCTTATAGATAAGTTTCAGCTTTTCTGGCCCAGTGGTTATTGAGAAGAAGATTTTCTAATGACCCCACCCTATTTTTGTCTTTTCTTGATTATCTCCCCTTGTGAGGGGATCTGGCCCTTCATTTTAAGAATTTAAATTCCCCTTCACCCAAGGATGCTTTGTTTCAAGTTTGGTCAAAATTGGCCCAGTGGTTCTTGAGAAGAAGTCGGAAATGTGAAAAGTTTACAGACGGACGGACAGACAGACGGCTCAGGTGAGCTAAAAATCAATTTATCTCTCTGTAGTCTGTCCCGGTTTTCAGCAATTTCAAGTGATTTACAGGGTTCAGTGTTGCATTTAAATGATAATTTTCCGTGAAAGAAATGTTTCAATCCTAGCTCTAGCAACATTTCAAATTAATTACAGGCCTATGGCAAAATAAAAATTAAAAAAAAAAATCATAGCGTCAAAGCATGCTTCGAGCACTTTCCTCAATACATATTCTACGCACATTTAGCAAGAGTATTCGGACTTTAAGAATGTGCATGTCGACAGTTTTGTTAAGACTCCGGTGAAAATTTAAGTAAGGGAACGTAATTTTAAGTGCTTCTTCTTACAAAACTTTTGCAAGTAGAAAAAGAAATATCTTTCCATTGTCTTTCATTATTTCTTCTGAAAAATGTAGCTATGATCCTCTCTATTGAAAAAAAAATGTAGTTATAGCATCCTATGTATGGAAATATATTTTAAATTGATTTTTTAATTGTCGTACGTTATGTCTAGGCTTATATTTCGGCTTATCTACCCAGTTTCTTTAATTAATTTCTACTTAAATCTTTCTATTTTCAGATGGAAAGAGAGAATTCGAACCAGTGACGTTTTGAAATGAAGTTTGTCAAGTCTCATTAGTGAAAATTTTTTAGCAATCAATATATGTTGTAAAATAGAAACTATAGTTTATTTGATTCATCAACATTGTTTTGTACTTGTTCAGATGTTTATGCCCCCGTAATCGAATCTAGTATAGAAGAACTTTGTCCATAGCTTTTAAGTTCCTATTGGTTGGAGATTTGGCTTTTTTAAGGTGTGATTTTTTTCCCTTTGATCTTTGGAGTTTGACCAATTGCAACTTTCATAAAAACTCCATCCCTAGTTACAACTTTTGAATAGTTGATTTTAGTGCTTTATATTTCAAAGGTATTTTCCTTGTGACAAGACCTTCCGTTAGATACTAACAATATTAACCTTGACTTTTGAGTTTGACCCACTTCTGAAATAAATTACTAATCTTTGGCTACAGCTCTTGAGCAGTTGATGCAAAGGATTTTATATCTTGTGACAAGACCTTCCCTTAATAAAGACCCAATTTTTTTACCATTCATTTTTATCATTTTACCTTGACCTTGGAGTTTTACCTACTTAAAAAAAAACCTCGAACCTAGGCCAAAACTTTAAAACGATTAGTCAGTGCTTGACCTTTCATATTTCATAGATACTAGTATTCATTGAGACCAATAAGTTTATTTGGGTAACAATATGTTTTATCTCTTGACCTTGGAATTTGACTTGTGTTTGAGAAATTTTAACTTTGAATTTGCCATAAGCTGCCATACGGGGGAATCAATCTTTCAAAAAACACATCTTGTTTTAGATAAAAATGAAGTTTGCCTAGTTCAATTTATTTTGTATGGTGTTACAATTACTCTTGTTTCCATATTCTAAAAAAAAATATTCCTTTTTGTTCACAGAAATTCCTACATGTATGTCAACGATTTTTGTATATGTAAGAGTTATTTCTCTTTTTACGCATTCCGTAAACAGGTTAAGTACTCACACTTTCTACAGTGGCGGATCATTGCAACCCCCCCCCCCCCCTTTGGATTTGCAAAAAAGAAAGAAAAATAAGAAAGTTCCAATTTTTTGTTGTGTTTTTACTATAGAAAATGTAAGGTGAAAGGCTAATGTTGTAATATATAAAGAAATTCGGTTGTAAAAACAAAATAAAACCCCATCCCTTTACAAAATAGGATTTTCGGGTTCGGAGATTTATTTTCCTTTCTTTTTCAAAAACTTTCTGGTAATGTATACAAGTACTTTTTCCCAGATTGATAAACGTCCCACTTTCAAAAACCATACTCCACCCTGTATCGATATTCTATTGAGTTATTTAACTATATGTATGTGTACAACGTACGTTTAAACTGTTTTCGCCTTCAACCCCCCCCCCTTTGAAAAATTTCTGGATCCGCGCCTGTTCTACCTACAGACTGTTCAGGTATATTGTTGTTATACTGGTCCATCTGTCTGTCGGTCCGTTAATATCTGGATATTATTAATCTTTCCGGGACATAAACATGATAAATACATGGCTAATTATAAAATAGAGTCGTCAGGCAACCTTCAATGCCGCCTTTATTCAAATCCAGACTGCATCATAAAACAATTATCTTAATATGGACTCTTATAGTGATGGTTTAATATTAATCAGAAAAATATCAATATTGACCTCAGTTTTCCTGGTCAATTTGGATATTTTTGGTGAGAATATTAGACCATGTTCATGTCCAAAGGATTTTGTACGTATATATTATATTCTTTGCAATTTGAAAAGTGTTAAAACTATACATGACCAAAGGAAAATTAGCTGTCAGAGACAAAAAGTATGTGTGATTGGGAAGAATTGGTATTTACTTAATTTAAGCTTGTTCCCACTTAATACTCTTCAAAACAACCATGGGATTAAGATAAAAGCTTTCCACATTTAATACATATCTTAATTTCAGTAATGTATGCTATTAATTAACAGTGAACAAAATAAATAACTCAAAAGCAGAAACATTCCTTTTTTTAAAAACAAATTTAAAATATTCAACAAATAATGACCAAAATCAATTAACATCATTGATTATAATCAAACATAAATGATTAAAAGTCCAAAAAGTCCCTGATAAGATGTAAAGGAATTGGTTTCCACCTGAAAGATTGAGGGGGCATACATTGGCTTGTAACATTTCTTTTTTGAAGTTAAAACGCTTGAATTCAATAGGTAGGCCTTTCAACTAATTTTTCAAGTTGCACATATGGTAAAAAACATTGCATAGATAGATTTATAGGTACATGAAATTATCAAAAAAGATAATAACTTATGCATACATTTAATTACATCATAAAAAAGTTTAATTATTTATAATTTACTTTTCCGATGTTGTGTTTTAAGGATAGGTAACTCAGGTGTGAAAAATGACCAACTTAGTGCCCATTTATGAGTTATCGTTTATAGGAATGACATATAGGCTGCTTCAGCATTGGTATTGTTATGTACACAAAAGGGTTCCTTACATTGTTTTGTACACAAAAGTGTTGACCATGAGAAAGAGAATGCCTTCACTCTACCTGAAATAACAGGGTCAAATAGATCGGGAACAGACTATATTCAATATTTTTAACTCTCTTTGACGATTATTATGAAGAAGAAAAAGAAAATTTCATGCCGTGTTTTTTGTTTTCGCGTGTTTTCGCTTCCTATATAAATATAATATATTTTTACAAGTAAATGCAGCAATTGATCATCTTACTTGTGTTACTAAGCACGAAGGGGAACGACCGAGTATAAAAATTTAATTAGGTTAGAACTAAGAAGGAGGGTAGATTTCACTTTTTATTTTAATTAAAACTTTTAATTATATGAAGTGAAATGGTGTCCGCAACTATACAGTAAATAAGTTTAACATTGCATGGTGCTACGTTTTAAAACCACTGGATTCTACTGAGAGCAAAGAAACACTTGGGAAATGCTAAAAACTACCTTGCGAGTAAACAGTTAGATACCCTGAGCCTACTCTCAACACGTTTCAACAATGAGTTATCGTTCATAAAACTGACCCCTAGCGGCAGTTGAAAGGCCTACAATAGGTCTGATCCATATCAATCAAAATCTATTCTTAAAGCATTACATACATGTACATATACTGTACCTTTACTTCGTTTTGAATCATTTTTTACAAAAATCAGCAAATTTTACTTCAGGAACATTACACTTTTTTGGAGAATGTAATTATGCAATGTCAACAAAATTCTATGAAAACTGACAAAATGGTATAAAACAAATGGTAAGATTATTTGCTTTTTACAGTCAAATCTTATCTCTAACTAAATCTTACATAAACAAAATGTGGTCGGGACTTTCAACTAATTTCCATATATGCATGGTATTCTGACAAAATATTTATGTTTGAAATGCTGCTGTTCAACCACTATGTATTTGAACTTAATTTTCCAAGACAAAGCAGAATCTGATATAATCCTGATGAGATGCTTAGTCAACACATACTGTAAAATCACATATTTTTGTGGGGTGAAATTATCGAGGTTTGAGGAAAGAATACTGGTTTGTAGGGTTTTGATTTTGTGGTTGGAAAATGTTTAGTAGTAATGCATACAAAATTTTATACCTTCTGGTGGTCATAAATTCGTGGGTCTCTCCATACCTCAAAAACAAAGGAAATTAAACCCCATGAAAATTAATGATTTCACAGTATTACTAACCTCTCATGGTCTTGGACTTAAGTAATAAAAGAAACCAAGTCAGCTATAACATTTTTGTAAATACAGTGGACCTTCAGATATCCGGATGCTTCAGTATCCGGACGATTTTTCATCGGAACGAAATTTTAAAATGTTATCCTGTCTTGTTTAACTGGTGATTCAGATATCCGGATGCTTCACATATCCGGACAAATTGACTGGGAACCAAAGCGTCCGGATAAATGAGGGTCCACTGTAGATAAAACTAATAAAGAAGTCTAGTATTCCTAGTCAGCTATTGTAAATAAGCTCCTTTAGGGGGGACAGGGACTTCCGTGGGGTCCAGCCCGGCAGACTTCATCTGTACAGCAATGTCAAACAGGTAGTCATAACACTCACACCTGAAAACAAATATATCATATGTCAGATTGTACATTTAGCCATAACATTCACAGCCGAAAAGAAACTAAGTATTTCATAAAACTATGAAACTTCTGCATATTACATGTAATTTGAACATCAATCTCTAGAAGCATTAGTATCATACATACATTAAATTTATCACATATCCTTAGAATGTTAAATCTAAGGTCTAAAAAGGATATTAAAATTCACTGATTTTCTTTTTCTTATCCTGTTTAAAATTTCTTTCATGTAAATTAATTATGTTTAAATATCATTCCTATGTAACAATATACATTGTTTTGGCTTTCTCCCATGACTCTCCCCACACATAAACACCATGACGACGAACAAGAACAGCACTGGATTCTGGGTAATCTTTCATAGCACATGACATTCTTTCCTAAAATCAGATATAAAATAATTCCGAAAGAAAAAAAATACAGTAAAATTTGGTTATAACAAATCAGGGACCCGTGAAATTACTTCGCTATATTTGTAATTCATAATACAAATGCATCTGTAAAAGGAATTTGTAAAAGTTATATAGTTGGGGATCTAACAAAACTTTGCTAAATCCGTCAATTCACAATATCCGTGTTTGTACTAAATGAGTATTACTGTAATTATATAACTTTAAATGCACCTTATGTCATTTCCATCTATTACAATTCAAATATTTGATGATAGACAATGAAATAGGTGGGTACAATTTAACAAAACTGAGAAAGCATTGGATTGAAATTCTACTTTTTTTTATTCTCTGCTGAAAAAAAAATAAAGGGGAGGGGAAAGCTGGGGCTATCTAACCTAAAAATAAGGTTCCTGCTTATTTCCATATCTAACCCCTTTCTCTGGCCCAAATCTTATCCATTCATTATTTCTTTAAAACATTGGACAGAAAACTTTGATTTAATATAAAAATCTAAAACAAGTACAAAATTGGCTTTATTTTTCTTCTGGACTAATCACGAACATTTTGCATATGAGAGTAAGCAGCTGAGGTGGCTTGAAAATAAATTTCCAACTATTATTTAATACAACTGTTTTCTCAGATACCTGCACCCAATTGAACCCACCCATACAGCCATTTTATTTTCTATTATGAAATATTTTGACAGATGGGAATGACATACCGGTAAGCTGCATTAAATAATGTTCTGTGGTTTTACATTATTTTATATAACAACAGAAAGGATTTCATTATTATAAATCACTGGTGATAATGGTCATTATAAAGGATATGGGATAATTAGTTATTGGCTTGCAAGTTATTTTAGATAATCTTTATGAATCTTCTTAACTTTACCTTCGATCCTCAAAGTAAACATGATGAAAAAATAAATAACAACACACTACTCATTACATAAAAGTTAAAATGATAAACAATTTTTTTCAAATAACTTGAAACCAGATACAGAACATCTTTCAAATGATTTATAGAAATATTTTTTAAAAATCATTCAGGGTTTTATAAACAAAAATTATAGCCTACATTATCATTTAAATTAATTGCTAGTAGATAGTTATTTTCACTAAAATCTCTGAGTCTTAGTATTTAGTATTAATAGATACATTTATTACATTTTTAAAAATGAAATACTGTAATTTATTCATTGAATAAAAATGATATTCTGTCACAGTGTGACAAATATCAGAAGCACGGTAAAACTTGATTTTCCTTCCAATAACAAAGAATGTCATAAAAAATACTCCCTGGTCTGTTAGAAAATAAATAAACAATTCTGACATTGAATTAAACTGCCAAAGATCCCCCCAATATGTTGTTGAAATCCTTGTTTACATTTTCAATCTCACAACACTTAGCTATGATGTCTCAACCGCTCAACTATGACGTCATGTAGCCTATGACTGCATTAGAAAAAGACAGAGGAAAAGGGAAAATCAAAGAAAATCTAATAAACAGAAAATTCAATGTTTTGTAGTTGAATATTATGCAATTTATTTTACTCGTGAGACAGGATTTCTTTAAATATTTTCACTTGTGCTTGGCACTCGTGAAAATAAAAAAAAAAAATCCTGTCCCACTCGTGAAATAAATTCCATATTCAACTATAAAACATTGAATATCCTCTATGTATATACTTATCTAAAAGAGTAAATTTTATAGTTTAAAGACAATTTTCTCACATACTGCCCATCATTATCATGATTATGATCAAGACCTTGCTTTTTTAAAAGACCTTGGTTCTTGGTCATGATACATCCCCAGATCATAGGCAACCTTTCGGTCAATTACCTGGTGCACATTCTTTAGTACATCGCAACATTCTATTCTGAACAATCAATCTACTATTACATTATCAATCTTTATTACAGATTTTGTGACCCCCCAAAAAAGTTATCTTTCAATTACTGTACATAAGAAGATTTTTTAAAGAGGATTTAATCTTGGCATTATTAGCAAGAGTTTGAGATTGATGCTTCAATTGAATATTGCTAACAATTCATTCAATATTGGTTGTTATAGCTTTTTCTCTTCAAGAGCTCTCTTGACAATTAAAAATTACTTCTTGCTAAAATATATACCTGTATTACCAATTTTTGCAGTTGCTAAATTTGCTTCTTGCTAAAATTTCCACTTGTATGGTACATTAAACTCAAATAAGACAATAGAAAGGTAAATTTATTTCTGTTCACATTATGAAGATCTTGCTGTGTACTGAATGAGAACTAGTACCTTTAAATCTTTTTCCAAAGGTGTATTTTCTATGATGGGAACAACCAATTCTTCATCAAACCTGTAGTATTGATCTAAAAACATGAATTTTTTATAAGAAAATATACCATTATTTTAAGTGGCATCCTATTAT
This sequence comes from Saccostrea cuccullata, assembly GCF_032062105.1. Lineage (NCBI taxonomy): Eukaryota > Metazoa > Mollusca > Bivalvia > Ostreida > Ostreidae > Saccostrea > Saccostrea cuccullata. Next base: position 140,061 of record NW_026934639.1, on the reverse strand, counting down.
TTAAGTGTTCAGTGGATTAATTCTTTATTCAACAAAAGATGAAAAAGTTATAAGAAAGGCTGAAAATAGATTTGCTGAAACCTGATTTGCACTTTTTGATGCCTTTTATCATTTCTTGGTGGGTAATTCTGAATTCTGTGCCAGGGTACAAAAGTGTTGCCATGACAGCTGCTTTGGAATGTGTGTGAATTACTGCTCCTGCATCTAAACATCATAAAAAAAAAACTTTAGATACTGCACTTTAAATGTTTAGGGGGAAATTGCCTTCAGTCTTACTCAAAGTATTTTTTGCTTTGATATCTTTATTCGCATTAATTTTTCTAATGTGACATTCTGTATATCAGGTATGTATTTCAATGTCTACCTCTCATTTTGTAGGAGCACATGAACAATGGTGTACACTGACTCTTCTTTAACTTTTTAGCCGGAGGAGGGGCACTTATGTCTTCATCATCAATCGTTTGTACAAACATGTCATCTGGCTGTAAATCAAGGGAAATGTCGAAAGTATTTAAGTAATAAAAAAATCAACTCTGCAACATGTATAATAGTATCAAAGTACTAAGGATTAATATTTTAGAGACTAATAAAATTTAGCCATTTTTCTGAAAAAAATAACATTTTCAAGCAATCATAACAACATTTAATATTTTTAGCACTGAAGAGAACATCACTAATAATGGCATTATACATGTATGGTATTTGATTTTTTATACATTTGCCCTAGTACATCATTTTGAATTAAAACCCATTTCAATGTTATGATTGTTAAAAAAAATTAAAATAGTAATGTTTTAATTGACTTTATAAAACAGTTACCATATAAAGCATCAAATACCTGTGTTCTCTCTTTCTGGACACCTGAAGGAGCTATGTAAATCTCTTCTCTACAATTATAATAGTAAAAGATTAATCTTTCATTACTTAACTAAAGTATACTTCCTCAGAATTCAATGACAAACAATCAATTTCAAAAAATAACATGTAAGACAAATGAAATTCTTTCATTGTAAAAATTTCAAATTATGTTTTGTATTTAAAAATCTTGTGAAGAACATAGCTCAGTAGTATTAAATGTTTGGCAAGTAACTCAGGCCAACAATAAACAAGAGGCCCATGGGCCACATCGCTCACCTGAGAAGCTTTGCCCATTCCGTTCTTTACCAGATTTCCCCCTTGTAATACATATTGTGACCCCACCCTACCCAAATGATCATAATTTAAACAACTTGAAATCTACACTACCCCAGGATGCTTCCACATAAGTTTCAGCTTTTCTGACCCAGTGGTTCTTGAAAAGAAGATTTTCAAAGATTTTTTCTATATATTTCTATGTAAAACTTTGATTCCCCATTGTGGCCCCGCCCAACCCCAGGGGGTCATGATTTGAACAATTTAGAATCTACACTACCCCAGGATGCTTCCACATAAGTTTCAGCTTTTCAGGCCCAGTGGTTCTTGAGAAGATTTTCAAAGATTTTTCCTTTATATTTCTATGTAAAACTTTGATTCCCCATTGTGGCCCCGCCCAACCCCCGGGGGTCATAACTTGAACAATTTAGAATCTACACTACCCCAGTATGCTTCCACGTAAGTTTCAGCTTTTCAGGCCCAGTGGTTCTTGAGAAGATTTTCAAAGATTTTTCCTTTATATTTCTATGTAAAACTTTGATTCCCTCTTGTGGCCCCGCCCAACCCCAGGGGGTCATAATTTGAACAATTTAGAATCTACACTACCCCAGTATGCTTCCACATAAGTTTCAGCTTTTCAGGCCCAGTGGTTCTTGAGAAGATTTTCAAAGATTTTTTCTTTATATTTCTATGTAAAACTTTGATTCCCCATTGTGGCCCCGCCCAACCCCCGGGGGTCATGATTTGAACAATTTAAAATCTTCACTACCCCAGGATGCTTCCACATAAGTTTCAGCTTTTCTGGCCCAGTGGTTCTTGAGAAGAAGATTTTTTAATGACCCAACCCTATTTAATTTGTCTTTTCTTGATTATCTCCCCTTGTGAGGGGACATGGCCCTTCATTTTTACAATTTAAATTCCCCTTTACCCAAGAATGCTTTGTACCAAGTTTGGTCAAAATTGGCCCAGTGGTTCTTGAGAAGAAGTCGAAAATGTGAAAAGTTTACAGACGGACGGACAGCTAGACAGACAGACGGACGGACGACGGACAAAAAGTGATCAGAAAAGCTCACTTGAGCCTTCAGCTCAGGTGAGCTAAAAATGATTTGTTTGATATATTATGGCCGACCAATCAAAATCACCCTTACCCAATCATTTTTTTTTAGTAATTTGAATTTTGAATTTTTTTTTGTTTAGTTTCCGGGAAAATAGACATGGTTTCATTTCAAACATACATAATTTCTTAAATAAGTTTTTCAATGAATGTTTTTTTTAAGCAATACATGTATAAACATGATAAATACTAGATCTGCCTTGTCCAATGTAAAATAATGAAAACCTCAAAAAAAAAGTCTGTAGGTTTTTCATGATAATAAACAATTTATGGGATAGCAAGAAAAAAACCTTATCTACCTACCAACTTTAAAATATAAGGGATGGAGTACCAGTACATGCTACGCTGGGGGTATTTCTGCACTGGACAGGTAACTAATTGAAATCAATGATCTTCATACACTAAGCTATAGAGAACTGTGTATAAGTTTCAGTCTTTGGAACCTTGAGGCTCAGAAAAGGTTTTAACCTTTATCTATATTTTAATTATACTGACAGGTAGATAAGATAATTGAATTATGTTTAGGGATGATGTCACCACAATAATAATACATCCTCAATAGTTGCAATGTAGCACATCATGCACAATGAGGCACTTGAAAATTGCCGAGACACAATTTCGAAGCATTCTAAAGAAGAAGCACTGAAAATAACAACCAAATAATCATAACAAACCTTGATCAGCACATTTAAAATTCTCAAAATTTCTTCCTTGCTTTAAATTTTTCATGCTGTGCCAATTTGGAACTATATGGATTGTTCTATAGCATAGATTTAGAAATATTTGCCCAGTTATTTGCTTCATACCTATAATGAATCAGAAAGAATTCTATCAGTAAAACTATGACAATATTATTTTAGGTACAAAACATTTTATCTAACTGGCAGGGGTCACTATCTTTATATGGTACAATGTAACTGCTCAGTTTGACCAATATCTCATGAAAACTACAGACCATTGGTACTTGTTTCTGTAATGAATTTCTTAACCTACAGCATAAAATTAGAGCACAAGGTACTAACTCTAAATGACACGGAGAACCCCATCCCAGAATGTTTTTGGTTTTTAAAATTTGCTCTCTGCAAGTCTTGGAGTTTAGATGCCTTGTGTTATTTTTGTACTATGGTTAAAAAAAATCAAAATACCCGTACTAACTGACCCATATTTGATGCTGATCCCTCCTCCTGTTCCAGTTACCCAGCCTAAATCATAAAACTGCCGCAGGAGAGCTGGGATAAGATTCCGCGGATGTTCCTGAAAAAATAGCAATGCATTCGACATGTTCAACGAAATAATTATGTTTCTGACACAGGAGATATAAACAGTCTGTTAAATCTAGCAATTAGAAAAATCTATCCGTTACATCGTTTTAATAAGGCATTGTACTAGTACTTATGAAGCAAATTAAGTTATTTAATATATCAGATTTCGTCTGTGTATAAGCTTTGGCAAACTTTGGTTTGCAACTTCTACTTTAACATAACGTGCTTCTATCTCGATTCATTCATAGCAAGAATAGTACATTAATCAGGAATATGATCATAATATTGTCAAAGGCAAAGTAGCTTATGATATGAAAAAATAGGTACCTCAGGATACCGTTTATCCATGCCGATAAGTTGGTACACATGAAATTGAAAGTAGAACGTGCTAATTAATAACTAAAAACAGAGTGATAAGATGGGAAGAATTATATCCGGATTTATAACGTCAACCAGTGCTTTCTGTTCATATAAAATCTGATCATTTATTGTATCTTTTGGATGTTATAAGTAGGTTTTTTTACTTATCTTTTTATACCTTTTTCATTAGTAATCAGCATAGACCTATTTTTACACGGAGACAAACCAAGTGTGCCCCCTCCACATCAACAAAGAAAAAAAGTTGCAGACCATATTTTTTCAAAAATGGGATTATCCCGTCCGTAAACATTCATGTATGATACTTAGTGTCTTTCTATGAAAGGATGCTCTATTCTTACCGCTAGTCAAGTATATGTACGCATTCATGTACTGTATGCGTACAGGTCTGAATGTATGAATACTTTCTAAGACGAGGTGAGTTATTGACAAACAAGTTGATAAAACAAGAATATCAGCAGTCTCGCCATGTATATGTTTTGTCAATAGAATTTCAAGCATCATTTTAATATCATCTTTAGAGTACTTGTTCGTATACGAAGAATGTTTTTTTAACAAAATAATTTTTGCAAGTGATCAATGAAAAGGAAGGTAAAATTAAAGATCCATTTTATTGAAAAGGCAGCTGTCAATGGTATCAAAAAGCCTAAACTTTAATTTAACATGGAGAATGGTTGTATGCAGAGTTGAATAGTCGTAAATTTTAATGTTCTCGATTTTGGCAACTTCCTTTGGATTTTATCCATATCTGATTAACACCACTTCTCGAATACACTGTGAACAGTACTACTGAAGTTTCTCCTTCTGCTCTGAATATCTTATTGAAGAGTCAAGAAGGAGGCTATAGAATAATAGATAAACATTTACTGGAACCCGCTCTGTGTCCTATATGCTATAAGTAAAAAAAATAGATAGCTTTAATTTATCCAAAACACACGATTAAATGTTTACTGAAGATTACAAAATCTCATACAAAAGTTTTTTCCATCAATTCCTCTAAAAGTATTCTCACGTGTAATTGTTTAATCACATTATTATTTGATGTGTACCTCATCATGAGTGGTAAAACAGTCTGATATTAAAAAAGAAATTAATTCAATATCATTAAAATAATACTTACAACTCTTCCATGATCTTCCCTACACAGCTCAACAACAAAACTGGTCTAAATCTATAAACTGAATCACAGAAGTAATTCCATATGACAGATTTTTAAAAAAATGATATTAAGAAAATACAGCAATGAAGCAGCGCAGAAAAAGTGTTTACTTCGAAAATAAATTATACAAAAGATCTAAACAAAGAATATAAAAAAAAATCGTTTACATATAATCCGTATTTGTAAAATTTTAATGCAGTTTCGTCTCTTCTCTCTTCCAAGGTGTTTGTAATTAATGTTTGTAATTCTATGAAATCAAAGGATAAGTTCAATTATAAATAAAAAATCACATTATATGCGAATAAGTCAGACAGCCATATTGAGTTTGGCCATCCTCCAAAACAGAGGCCGCCTAGACCCAGGTTAAGGTGTGGACCGGTGTAACAAAGAACTTAACCTGGGTTAAAGTAAGCTGGAACACCCCCCCCCCCCTCCGCCCATTTGACCTCCACTAAAACAATATATCCTTCCACATATTCTTCCTAGTCTGCCACAAAGACCATAAATCTTAGATGAGCTCAATTTATATATCTCAGTCTCATTTTTCTATTATACACATATATTTCCATTCCTACTTTTTTTTTCTCTCTGATAACTTTTTGAAAGTTGCCGGAGTTGATTTCTTGATAATTCTACCGGAATGTAAATTAGGCAGGTCGATAGGTCAAGAGCTAAGAAGGCCTAATATGCATGCAAATCTCGTGCGCATATGTCTCTGTGTCTGACGCTAAGGAGGCCCGCTACGCATAAATTATCCCATGTCTCCCACTATCGTTGATGTCCTTGGCATACTATACTAACTAGACAGTGATTCCTTGCATTTCCATTTCATTGTGAAATGAAACTGTAGATTTAGATTTTAAAATGTGAGACATAGATTTAAAGTACACGAGGACTCTCATGCCAATTTCATAAGTCCTTGGTCACTGAAGTCTAACACAATGCAGCCGCACGGGCTTTACTTGCATGTTTTGCCCCCTTAGCGTCAGACACAGAGACACATGCGCACGAGATTTGCATGCATATTAGGCATATTTATGCAAATTATCCCATGCTTCCCACTATCGTTGATGCCCTGGCATATTATACTAACTAGACAGTGATTCCTTAAGTATTCCATTTGTAAAAGTGAAACTGAGATCAACATTGAGCTCATCTTAGAAGTTTTTTGGCCCCGGAGCAGATCTGCTTAATTCTTTCCTATGTTGTGCCTCCTCACAGTCTTCTCAAAAAGCTTTGTCAACTCAGTGGCTACCAGCGGCTTAGCCTGTTTGCAACACGCCATTTTGTCTTATGTCTCAATGTTGTAGCTTTCATTTGTAGAATAAAAAGCTCCCCATTCATATTCAAATTTATTTCCCAGTTTAATTTCCAAGTCTCCTACTTTATGATGGACCAACGTATTCCATCCTCTTTTGTTCTTAGGTTTGCACCCTCTCTGAAGAAAGTTGACGATGCTTAACTACGTACTTGATTATTCTCTCCTAGCCTTCTACAACTCTCCAGATACGAGTAGTGTTTTAAAGAATTAATCATTCCTCTACCCGTATCGGACTTGCATCAGTTCGACGTACATGTAGCTTCTCCGCACATCATCCATGCAGGATCTTCTGTGACTCCCACAATTATAGATTATTTGGTGAATAGAGCTCATATACCAATCACAATGAAAAGCCTACTAGTATTCTGAATTACTCAGTAGTTCATCTTCCATAGGTCCGACAAGTAAAATTGCATAGGTTGTAAAAGCTCCAGTCTGATCCAAGCCGAAGGCCCATGATTGATGAGTTTTGGTGCCCCTGATCTTAAGGCATTTTTATCCTCTCCACCTTTCATCTCTCCTTACTCCTCCCCGAACCACGTTCCTCCTCTCGGGTTTAACAGTCTTGGTCCATTGTTCAAAATGTGACATACCAATTCTTTTTTCAACTTCCAAGTGTCGCTGATAATGTTTTACCATTTGACTATGCGTTAGGCTTTGTCAACTGCTGTATCCTCCAAACACTTGCGTCCTGATCCTGTCTGTAGACCAGCATCAAGTCTGGTCTCTTCAATCGCCGATGATAGGGATAACTGTCCATGACCATTTCCTACACCTCTGAATCTCCCTTGACCACAGGAAAGCTAAAAGACACAAGAAAGACTAGAGGATGGTGTGGCCTAAGATGGACAATGCCACAAGTAGGAAAAGGTAAGACATAGACAACAGATATATAAAGGAAACAAGATCTTCAATAGGACACTTTTAAAAGAGAAAGGATCGTGAAATGTTGGGAAGAACTGATACAACTTGCCAGTAAAAGGCAATTCAAATTCTAGCTAAAGCTATGCGGCTCTGTTGAGTAATTCCTCAGGAAACGAGAGTTTTATCTTTCATAGCTATTTGTTGTGCTATCATGCTTCATGCATCTCAACGGTTGTAATAAATCGCTGGGCGTGAATTTTAATATTTCGAATTTTAATGGGGAATTATAGTAAGTGTTGAAAGATCTTGATGCTGTTGATTTGGTGAAGCTTTATGGCTCCCACCTTACATGTAGAAAGGACATTTTTAGCGATGTTATTTTCTTTGTATTACACAAAATGTATGTAAAAGTAGTTCTGAGAGGCTCCAGAAAGGACAATTATTCACTGGTTGTTGTGATCACGTGACCATTATAGAAGGTTATATATACGAGCAGCGAACGCCAGTTACACAACAACGATCATAACGATCAGATCATATTACGTCCTTAACATCACTGACTGTATAGCTGTAAATTACTAGCGACTTAGGTATAAAAATAATGTAAACTTTAATACAAAGTAGCGTATAATTTCTCCACCACACGTACACCGCAATCCACTGTATTTTATTAGGCCAGAGATATTAAGCTAGGACTTAGACTCATATAGATGTACTGACTGTCTTGTTTCATTGAAGTCTTTATTAAATGAAATATTTGAAACGAGAAATGGAACTTGGTTATGATTTACAAGGATGTGAAGTAAATTATCAAGGGTGTTTAAATACATGCGACGGGCTGAGGATGCCCCCCCCCCTTTTTTTATATGTGGACGAATGTCATGAGTATCCTGATAAAATTTAATTGATTGAATTTACACGGGATGGAAACACTGTAAGCTGATTGGCATTTGACAGGGTGCTGAGGAAGCTTACAATTTTTTGTGTCAGAAGTGGGATGTCCTGCCATATACAAGGACATCTAGGATACGAACCCGTACTTTAATACCTGTCAAGTACTGAAGTAGAGTGGATTGCGGACTGTCGTGTGGTGGAGAATAAAAAATCTATTTTGAAAATAGCGATGTATATATGTTCTTGTTACTGTTTTTATAGTTAAAAATGGAGGATGCTACTTCGCCGGATCCTGAAGTATTTATAAATGAACATAGGGAAAATGTTCAGTTGGGCCAAGGGGACGAAACAGATGTCTGTGGGAGGAACACTGATGACGAATATTTAATGGCAAATGAAAATCCTTTGGAAAGACATGACAGTGACGACGACGACGAAGTAGGACATAATTTCCGTCGGCGATCTGATGATCAGTTAGCTGACGACGCACGATAGTGATCACAATCGCATTTCTACACTTATGATCAAACCCGAACCCTACAATGGAAAAGAAAGTTGGGAGGAATACTTTTCTCACTTTCAAGACTGCGCTGAACTAAGCCACTGGGACGACAGGACAAAACTTCTTTTCTTAGCCGCTAGCTTACGTGGACAAGCCAGGATTTTCTACAAGAGCCTAGCTCCTGAGGAAAGACGCACGTTTAAAATTCTTGTTCAGCGTATGAACCAGAGATTTGGTAGCTCAAAACACAAAAATAGGTGGCTTTCAAAACTGGAAATGCGTAGGCGGATGCCTGGAGAAAGTATTGCAGAGGTAGCAGACGATATACAATTATCACAAAAAACTTATAGCAACTTGGATATTGATGCTCAGGAATCACTGGCCCTGAACCACCTTTACAAAATTATGCCCGTTGAAATGAAATGCCGTTGTATTGACAAGGAGTGTAGCACTGTTTCAGAAGCGGTAGACGTCATTGAGAGATACGAGTAAATAATGGGGGATGGGGATAAAAAGAAAATAAATGTTAGATATGTGGATCAAGATCTAGAACAAGTCGTCAAACAGCCAATTGGAGAGCAAAAAACAAATGACTTGGAACATACAATCAAGTTACTAATCGATAGATTAGAGAAACTGGAAAGTGCACAGAGAATGGAACCACGGAAGGGCAATAACTCTTGGACTTGCTTCATCTGCAGTTCACCATATCATCTCATGAAGGACTGCCCAGAACGACGGACAACAAGAGGACAACAAATGACCACGACCTCTAACCTGAATAAAAGACATGGGAGTGGAAACATAAGAGATAACAACAGATATCAGTAAGTCAGGAGTCGGCACAAGCAGGATGTCTTTCTGTTAGAAATGAACATACTAGGACTGACTGTCACACAGGGGAATAACTCTCTCATGGGACAATGGATTTACAAAGGAAACACATTTGACAAAACAATAGATTTTCAGGGATAGTGGATCTACTGCATCGATTATTTCGTTCAAAATTTTACTAAACTCTCAAAGGAAACTAGCTCTAATATACAGCCTGCAATCTCTGACATTCAGGATGTAAATGGGAATTTAATAGAGAACATCGGAACCATTGTACTGGATGTATCTTTTGGGAAAGAAGCATTGCCACACAAATTTGTAATTTGCAAAATTTCACAAGATAGGATCCTTGGACAAGACTTTCTTCTTAATTACATCACAAAGATAAATTACCAAAGGATGGGTGTGCTGTATTAACTTCAAAAAGAAAAGGACCTTGTAACAAGACAACTAGATGAATTGACTTATTTAGTAAAGAGATCTTTGAAACAACCTGCTAAGGCTTACCATCTTGGTACATTGATGCCATATTGAGGCATCAACTTACCACCCTGGTTCACGAAGTTCATACCACAAAACTAAATGATGTCAGACAGTAGTGTGATGATACCAGATTTTTTTGTTTTATTATATTGACACGTGTCTAAGGTGGATGTTGCCCTAGGTGGTATACCACACTAGAAGAATGTGTAGATAGTAACTGGCCATTACTTGCACATTAGAAAAACAGTTGTCTAGGGCTGGGCCGGACTGTAGGTGGACATCAGTTGTCTAGGGCTAGACTGGACTGATGGGAAAACAGTTGACTAGGGCTGGACCGGACTGTGTGTGGAAAACAATTGTCTAGGGCTGAGCCGGACTGATACTTTTGTTGGTTTCAATCAACTGCTGGAATAAAATTATAAATGGATAATTGATGTGACTTCCTGATCCTGGGAGGAATCTACAAAAACAATGAAGAATATTAGACCTGACTAATTGACTGACTGATTCCCGTAGGAACTTACCTTTATCAACTACATACATTCAATTCTAACAAGAATTTCCAATCTTGTACTAGCTTATCTTATACTAGGGAGCTGTATCCTGTATACTTGGGGTGGATGGTGGATTATAAACATAACTGTTTGTATATCTGTACAGCAACATGAGACCACCAGAGGAGGAGATGGAGACAGAAGTAGAAAAGAGACAAGAAGAAGAGATGGAGAAAGAAGTAGCAGAGAGACGAGATGAAGAGATGGAGAAAGAAGTAGCAGAGAGACGAGACGAAGAGATGGAGACAGAAGTAGCAGAGAGAAGAGACAAAGAGATGGAGAAAGAAGTAGCTTAAATGGCATTAGACGAGCAGGCAGATGTGTGAGAATTACCGAAGGAAGTGGCAGAATGCAGGAAGATTAAAGATTTCATTGATGATGGAAGCAAGAAGCCAGCAGAACATTTTAATTAAGACAGTAAATTCAGGAGAATTTGACTTTTTAAGTGGGGGGAAGTGTTATATGCATGGGGGTTGGACTTTAGAATTTTGCATATTAATCACAGGCTGATGGTGGGGTGTTTTTTTATGAAGTAAAGTAGCATCCAGTTGCAAATTTATTAGAAATGTTTTATTGTTCATGTTATTTCATTATCTTATTGTTTACTTGAATTATTGATGCAATACACATTGCACTTTAATACTGATATGTAAACAAATGCTGTTTTTGTATTACTAGACGATCTAGCGAGATATTGTTGAACAGAGAGTAAGGGACAGTGATACTAAGATGTTATATGTCAGTTTTTCATCATTATCTACCATATTACGACTGTAATTTACTTACTTATTTCAGCATTATCACGTGTTGTAAATTGGGCGCCTGCCATCTTTCTTACGAAGAAAATAGTCATTTGACATAAACATTGTTGTTTTACAATTGATAAGATCGAAATAACACTGTCCGTGTCCTTAAATATTCATAATTGATACTTAATTGTTATTTTATTGCAGTATTGTCATTTAATTATGTTCTATTTGACAAAATGTTTTGGAACTTGAATGTGTAGCGTAAGACTTATGTGTATGCATTATTGTTCGGTATTACTTCGCCGTGGATTGTGTGTGTCCGTTTTATTACAGATTGTTTGTTGAACTTATTTTATTATGTATATCGAATAGAATTTATAGCTCCCACCTTACATGTAGAAAGAACATTTTTAGCGATGTTATTTTCTTTGTATTACACAAAATGTATGTAAAGTAGTTCTGAGAGGCTCCAGAAAGGACAATTATTCATTGGTTGTTGTGATCACGTGACCATTATAGAAGGTTATATATACGAGCAGTGAACGCCAGTTACACAACAACGATCATAACGATCAGATCATATTACGTCATCAACATCACTGACTGTATAGCTGTAAATTACTAGCGACTTATAGGTATAAAAATAATGTAAACTTTAATACAAAGTAGCGTATAATTTCTCCACCACACGGACACCGCAATCCACTGTATTTTATCAGGCCAGAGATGTTAAGCTAGGACTTAGACTCATATAGATGTACTGACTGTCTTGTTTCATTGAAGTCTTTATTAAATGAAATATTTGAAACGAGAAATGGAACTTACAAGGATGTGAAGTAAATTATCAAGGGTGATTAAATACATGCGACGGGCTGAGGAAGCCCCCCCTTTTTTTTTATATGTGGACGAATGTCATGAGTAGTCCTGATAAAATTTAATTGATTGAATTTACACGGGATGGAAACACTGTAAGCTGATTGGCATTTGACAAGGTGCTGAGGAAGCTTACAATATTTTGGTGGGGCGTGAAGAAAGGGGGTAGAACATTTATTAGAACTTTGTATTGTAACGTGTGTTAAGTATGGTTAGTAAACTGTTTTAAAGCAATAAGCAATAGTCAATGAATGAAATATATGGATATAATGAACAATATTCAAGCTCAAAGGTCCATTAAACAATATAAAATAATAGGAACAGAGCAAACACAGACCTCCAACACACCAAAAATGGGATCAGATGCCATGGAGGAGTGAGCATCTTCTGCCATCGAACGGTCACAACCCCCACCCCCACCCCACCCCACCCGTGTGCTCCTTGTCATGATCTGGAAATAGCGTAAAGTCCGTCGACAATTCGGTGTATATATAATGGTCTAATTATTAGTATGAAAAACGCCAGTCAGCATTTGATTTAATGATTAATTGTATTTGCTGACAAGGTCATTGTATCGACCATAAAACTTACAAATGATAACTTTAAACGAGACTGCCGAAATTCTTGTTCCAGCAACTATAGTTTGTCAACAACTTACCTTGTTTTGAAAAAAAATTATACGTAGAGCATGCCGTTGCGTATCGAATCAGTTGAGAGATATAAACCCCGTATGCAGGTGATGAAGGTATATATTGCTGCATAAGAAAGGGAAGTTAACGATTGAAAAATTAAAGTCATCTCGTTTTTTCATAAAACTTGTTTGTTAGATTATCATGGCCATTAAAGTCTTTTCAAGTGAAGTATCTACGTATGAAACAGATATGTCAGACTCTGTGGTACCTTTTATTTTAACCTCAACGGTATATATCGTATTGACATAAAAATGAAAATGACCACTCTTAATTGACAATACGTCATCAATATATAAATGTCGAGTTGAAGGCTACGGCAAGTGTATTCTTCTTTCACCTACAAGATTTTGGACAAATTCTGCTTCATATGAATACAAATATAGGTCTGCTAATAACGGGGCGCAATTGGTACAGACTGTTAGAAAACCTGGTCTTAAAAAGCCACACAGATATTGTCAATCAGAAATTCAAGCATCTTTTTAATATCATCTTCGGAGTACATGTACTTGTGTGCACAATCAGAATTTTTTGAACAAAATAATTTTGCAAATGACCAGTTACAAGGTGAATAAATTTACGAGTTCCATTTTTATTGAAAAAAGCAGCTGTCAATGAGTACATATTTGCTATTAAGAAATAAAAGTTGTGGCCTTGAACTTGAAATATGACGAAATACAAGACTTACTAGAACCTTTTGAGATGAGAATGTTACTAATATTTACTGTGTCAATTAATATATGATTATTTTGTAAATTTTAAGTAATTTTTTAATGTCATTTTTAGCATTTTATTGAATTCTGATTTCATAATCATTTTTGGAATACGATGATTGAAATACTTCATTAAAAAGCATATATTTACATCCACTGAATATTTTCTCCTTTATTTCTTAAGAAAACCCACTGCGTTAATCACTGTATGAACTACATTAGGCTTGTCGCCTGTACAGATTTCTTGATCAGTGGCTGTTCCATCAATGAAATGTATAAACTAAGACGTTCGCATCATTAATGCAAAAATTAAACTTTTTTATCCTTCTTTAAATGATTATTTAAACAGATATAAATATAAACAATAAAATGTCTTTCTTTGTTTGTTATTACTGGAATTAACGGTCGCAGCTATTGTAGAAAAAATTTACATAACCTGCTTACGCGGGTTATGTATTTTTTCTGCAACAGCTGCTTTCGTTAATTCCAGTAATAACAAACAAAGAAAGCATTTTATTGTTTTAAGTTACACTCCATGATTTTCCCCTAAAAATATCTGACATATTTTAGAAATAAAAATTAACATACAAGAATACACCAAACGATACAAATTATAATAATACTAAATAATAGACAAGGGCATTTCACCTAATTTTCTTCGTCAAGAAGGAAAGAATCGACGCATGGTTCATAAAGAACTTCTCTGAAAACTGTTGACAAATTAAAATATAAAATCTTTTTGCATGTATGGTAGGTTCATTTATCTTCCTCTTGCGTGTCAACCTTTCCGGTATTGTCAGTAAATTAGCAACCGTTACAAATCATATTTGATTTTGTTGTCAGTCCTTTGAAGAAAGCGCTTGCATATATATATATATATATAGCATTTTAGGTCTTGGAAATCAAATTATCGATTTTAACGTAATTTCAATCATGCTGTGCTATCAACATATAAACTTATCATTAGAGTAAGAATTTAAAAGTAATTTTACAATGATTTTTGTTCTCAAACTGAGAGTTCACGAGTTCCGAAACCCGTAGGACTTTCCATTCGACATATTTTGTATTTTCACTGGAAGGCATATATGTGTGTGTGATTAAAGCCAATTTTATGGCATAATGACATGGCTAGCCAACCCATTGTATCAAATTCATGTTCATTTCCGCAGTTTGCGTCTGAGATTTGTCGGTGGAATTTTCTATGATAAGGTGTTAATCGCTAGGCAGATACGAAGAATTACTGCTAGATCTCATGCTAAGAAACATCTTTATTTCTCAGAGAGATGACCTATTCCATGACCATACGAAATCACATTCTCTTACGTCTCTGTTTCGATGACAATCGTCTAATTCACTGCGTTAATTTTTTAAGATACCATAAGTTATCCGTTCTAAACGTATCACATTTCCTTTAATCTTGAAAAAAATGTTTAGAAGCATTAATTTGTCCTCTTTGAGAACAACGATACCATTCCTAATCGTTTGATGCTGTTTTGAGCTGTCAAAACCCTTTCATGATAAAATTTCCTATGTGAAAATACACGAAAATTCATTTTCAACAGCAATCCTACATATCAATGTTCCAAAGGGATTTTCTCAAAGTGTTTTATTTTTAAAGCAATATATACATACATTCGAAAACTCTTTTCCCTCAATTTCTTGGTTTTGAATAAATAAAATAACATTCATTTATTCTGTATCGGTGGTATCTCACTGTACAATAAAAAAAAAACTGACCATGTAATAAATGCAAAACTTTTAATAGTTTTTCTTTACAAAACATCCCAGTATGCAAGGCCCAGCATATATGTTTGGTCATCCAATCGCATCATTTTTTTTTTTGGTTTGTTGTTAAACGTCTGTCTCGAGAATTGTTCACTCATATGGAAACGCCACCACTTGCAAAACTTGACCTTTCGCAATAATAAACTCAAGTTAATTTTTTTTTCAGATTTCTTTTTTGCTTTTGAACCGTATTTAGGAAAATATGGTGGTTGTGACTATCTGATTTCCTAATGTTTGCCCGCGTGGCGCAGTGGTTAGACGCGGCGCAGTGGTTAGAGCATCTGCTCTAGATTCACAAAGTAAGGAGTTGATACTAACGTCGCGGGTTCAAATCCCACTGTTGGACGTGGAGACCGGTCCTTCGGATGAAACCGTATAAACCGAGGTCCCGTAACGCAGTAGATGCTGGCTTGAAAAAAATGTTCCTCCCTGCTCAATGGTCCTGAGTGCCGAGAATAGGACAAAATTTACAGATCTCCACCGGCAATTAGTGGCGTCTCCGTATGAATAAAAAATTCTCGAAAGGAATGTTAAACAATATACATACAAACAAACAAACTTCTAAATAATTGTGCCGATATAAAGTAAACAACAGTAAACATTTCTATTTTATGCCCGTGCCCTCAAACTGAAAACGCTTCCAACGGGCCTGTATGTCACAACTGATACAATTTTTTAGAAAATCAAAACCTATTACATGTATCTATAAATATATCTATGCATTTTGATTTCTGCCTCAAACTTTGTGTCAGATATATGCAATTATTTTTAAATTATGAAAATAAACACAAAGAGACATTTTGTCTTGCCGCATGGCAAGAATAAAATGACGTCTTTATGACAATTTTCTTTGGAAGTCCTTTTTCATTTTATCCAGAAATCTTCAATTCAAATAGGTTGCTCTTAAGCAAGTTGGAAGCATAATTAAAAAAAAAAACGTTTAAAAGATCTTCGGATAAACTGAAAATTAACGTCATATAACGATGTCGGTAACATTCTTGCTTCTTAATATTTTCAGGTCAGTACTTAATATAACTAAATAAATTTATAAAGTTCAAAATCAAAATATATAGGATAACTAGATATTATTTTTTTTATATATATAATATTCGATTATTAAAGATTGAAAGCAGGACTTAGTGTATTACTTTTTGATCAACTATGTACTAAGTGAATACAGTTTACAAACATGAAGTCATCTTCAGTTGGAGAGAGTTTGGTAAGTACCATAAACACCCCTTCCTTAATTAATAACAAATTAAACCCCAAGAAGCCTAGTGTCTATGTGAGCAACACCTTTAATTGAATAGATCGATGTCATCAATGCTCTGTAGCGTTTTGCTTGTGGTTCAGTTGCTGGACCAAATCCGATCACGGCGCATTAATTCGAGGCTGATACCTGCCGACGTCAAAGGGCCGTGATCAACACGATTTATCACCGGAACATATATCCTTAAATTTTCATTTGAATCCGAGAAACGGGGAAGGCACGATAGACCAACAAAAAGAGACTACATCTTAGGACAAATTTAAAGACTTTAAAATATGTAAGTATATTTAAATCTCCTGATGTTATTTACAGTTTTTCTTGAAATACATTGTAATTTTCTTTCAATCAAGCATACAAGTTCTCGAGAAATTCAAAGACAAATAGGTATTGATATTATTTTTTAAGTATATATATATATATATATATATATATATATTGTCTTTGAATAAAATTTAACTAAAACAAAATTTATACACCAGAGATGATATTTTTTGTCTCTCATAATTCAAATAAATTCTCTATAATGATTCAAATAAAGTTTTTATTTGGTTGATTCTCTTTGATTTTTATTAAATACGTAGGAAAATCTAATGGATGTCAAAGGATTGCAATTACAATTGCTGTATCAACGCTGAAACAAATGATATATTGTTAAATCAAATAGAGAATTCGTTTGACGATTATCCATTTTAGAATCAACCATGAAATAGTTCAAGCTGGCTTTAATATTGGTAATAAAGGTTTCCAAAAAAAAATGTTTGTGTAAGATCTTTGTAGTGTAACACCGAGGACATGCATGCATTTTTTGTGCATTTAACAGTATGTAATTGTTGACATACTTAAAAACCAATCTTTACCTTGGAGTGCCAGTTTTAAACATTTTGTCTAAGTTTTAATTGGACTTAAAGCAATGTTATTGCAAGAACTTTGCCTTTGAAGTATGATTTTAAAAAGCAATTGCCACTTTTTGATAGATAAATTATAAGAAACAAAGGTGCTTGTTTTGCAGATATTTATTGAATAATATGCAACTTGACATTGTTTAAGCACAAAGAAAGATTTAAAAAAAAAAAAAAATGAAAAACAGTTTATGAGAAATAAAATGCAAAGCAAGTTTCAAAGGAATTGATCAGTTACAAATTGTAATGATTTTATGCAGTTGGTAAATTCAATACATTTGCTTCATATTCCAAAAGAAGTATTTCGTATCATGTACACGCATTGTATTTTTTTAAAGAGATGTTTTCTTTCAATAATTTCAACAAGTATTTAACAGAAATTAGTTTTTTTTTTGTCAGTATCGCGCAATGACGAAAGGGTCTTTTTTGAGGGGGGTGTTATTTATAGTTATTAACCCTAAATTACCAGAATTAAAATAGGCAAATTATATCCCTAGAAAAACGGTATTTTTAGAATTCCTTCGTTGTCATTGATACAGCGTAATATGTAAAACCATCAATGGTATAGTTTTTGTATTTTAATACCTCTGCGTTCTATAGCCTCACTGAACAGAGATATCATCACCACAGATTAATGTTCTATTGATCCACTTAATACCTGAATTTTTCACCTTATAAACAATTAAAATAACCCGGATGAATTTGTGGAATCCAACCCTTTAATCTACCCAAGAGAGTGTTCCGATATCATTCTAGCCTGGTGAAAGTAAGATCTTTTTCCATACTTCGTGTTACTATTCCCACTCTCGTCTACAATTATTGGAAGATCGGGTATTAGACAAACGCTTCCGGGGCGACATGTTATACCGGAAAGGTAGCACATAATAACACACGGCTTCTACGCCCGATTACCGTCTGAACAGCACCAATCCATAAACAATACTCCGTAATGTGTGGATGCTTCGGAATCTCCGCAGTCGTCCCTCAATCTGAAATGATACCGAACATAAAACATTACACATTCAGTCATCCTTCAAATGATATATATCTGGATATTCTATCACTAGTGAATCTGTACAATTTTTTATCAAATATCTGGTTACTTTGGCCTCATCTGATAGAATACAATAGTGTCTCTTAAAACTCAGATTTCTGTATTTCTTTTTGGCAGTCTGTCTATCGTCCAATTACACACGTTGAAAATATTCTCGAGTTGACACTAGTAGTTAAGAAACCAAAAAAATATTATAAAAATAAATTTATTTAAATGTCATAAAATAATTAATTTCTCTTAATAATGTCCTTGAGAATACTTAATGGGCGAACCTACTCTTTCAATTCTGTTTTATTTCAGTTTCAGGATATAAACATGCTACGGCCAGGTCAAATAATTATTATAGGATTATTTTATCTTCACAACATAAAGGCCGACATTGACCAAAAGACCATTCTTCATCCAGTCAAAACTGTTGAAAGTGCCACAAAAATTCAAGGAGAAAACCCAACATATTCAATAAAGGCCTCAGATAAAAGAAGCAGTGGTTTTTTCCGTATAGGTAAGAGTACCTCAACAGAGGAAAAGAGTGATGAAAAACCGAAGGAAGACTATAAATTGGAAGACGATAATGAAGTAGAAGTTGGTGAATACGTTCCTATAGATATTAGCTTAATCCCCTTTGCAAAGAGTGAGTCAGGGGCACGATTTTATGTTCCCGTTGAAATAGAATCACCGAAAGATGACAACAATCCAACTGAGGAGGAAAAAAGAGCTTCGGGGTTCTTTAGAATCGGAAAAAGTAATGGGAATTTCGGAGAAAAAAGAAATTTCTTTAGAATAGGAAAATCTTTAGATCAGGACACAAAGCACAAAAAAGCAAGCGGGTTTTTTCGAATTGGAAGGTTATCTCAGAACCAGAATACAAAAGACAAAAAAGCAAGCGGATTTTTTCGTATTGGTAGGACACCTGATGAGGTCATGGATAAACGAGCCAGAGGCTTTTTTCGAATAGGAAAAAGCTCAAACGATATTGATGAAAAACGAGCTTCTGGATTTTTTAGAATTGGTAGAAGTAAAGTAAATGACAAAAGAGCACAGGGATTTTTCAGAATTGGTAAAAGCAAAGGATTTTTTCGAATTGGTAAAGCTGTTCCTACGGACGGCGAAAAGAAAGCAAGTGGATTTTTCCGGATCGGGAAAGATCATCCAACAGGTATGAACAAGAAAGCGAGTGGGTTTTTCCGCATTGGAAAAAGTGTTCAGGGACAAGCAAACGACAAGAGAGCAAGTGGATTTTTTCGAATTGGAAAAAGTTGTTCCGAGGATTCAAAAAGAGCAGGCAGATTTTTTCGTATAGGAAAGAGTCATCCCGATAAAAACGAGGAGGAAAGCTCAGAAAGCCAGATCTCTTCAATGTCTTCAACCCAAAACCCTGATCAACAGAACAAAGAAAAGAGAGCGGGGCGATTCTTTAGAATTGGGAAACGAGCCCACGGTAGAATTACAAAGAGAAGTTCCGGTGACGATGTTTCAGCATACGAACAAATGTTTCCACAAGAAAACAAGCGAGGATACATTAGGATAGGCAAGGTGCCTGCCTCAGCCTTCATGAGAATCGGTCGTCAACATTTTCTACAGTCTCTGGTTAGTGATCCATTTTATAGAAATGGAAGGATTCAACAGAGCTCCTTTATGAGGATCGGGAAAAGGAGCGTGAGGAACGATGACTTGGAAAGAGAACAGCTGTCAGCAAATAGTGACGACATTCTGTGAAGTATTTTATAACAACGAAAAAAGATTTATGAAAAAAGAAAAAAATGCAGAATTTTTAAAGTAAAAAGGGAACAAGATCATTTTAATCTATTAGCATTTTGGCTAAGATCTTGAGAATTATAAGCATTTCTTCAAGTTACAATAAAGAAAGAATGTTTAGGTTAATGTGAACAAAATTGATTACTTTTTTAATTTGAGTCAACAATTCACTATATAGGATAAATAAGTTAATGATGTATTTTAACAAATTCGACAAAACGTTTAATTTTGGTTATTTTTGTCAAACAATTTTCAAAATTTGTGATGCCAGTTGATTGCTTGATCTGCTTTGTAGACATGCAAGAAGTCAAACATATAATGGATTTAAAATAGGCTTAATTTCTGCATAAAAATGAGACCTTTTCTTGTCATTATTTCTATATTTGTAGAATACAGTGAAACTTATCTAATCAGGATGTTTCGTATTCCGAAATCTTGTGTAATAAGATCTAAAATTGAACCCCCTTTCAGTAAATTTCATTAATTAACATGTTTTTGTTTTTTATCTGGAATATTTTCTTATCCAGTTTTTTTTTTTCTTTTTTGTTTTTTTTTTTTGGTAACCATTGAAATCCGGATTTGACAAGCTTTACTGTATTTCTATTTTATGGAAAAAGTCATTATTAAGAAAAACCAGCATCTCTTTGTAGTCATATTTTTCTTTATATTAAAAGTTAATTTAACATTATTATTTATAAATTACACATTGTGATGATACAGTCAATAAATCTCGGCATGTTGCAATAATGATGATAAGTGATAACCTAGTGAAATTCTTTCTGCATCATTGCTGATGCAATCAATAATGTGTGATAGAATTTTATTTTACCAATGTTTGTACAGACGGTTATATTTTGATAAAAATTGCTTTTTGAAATTGTTAATTATAAAGTAAATGCTCTCAAATAAAAGCATATATGCATTTTTTGAGAACCTGGTTCTTTGCTTTTTATTATGGTTTTTTTGAATTGATTATTGTATTGTGTTGTAGGTATTGGAATCGCTGTGAACGTTTTCAACAAAAATACTTATTCGATTCACAATAAAGCTAATTGAACTCTGAATGTTGTAAAGTTGGAGTAACAACTCTTTGATCTTTCGTTAATTTGGAACAACTTTTTGAAAATATTAAAAAGAATTCAATAGCCAGGTTAAATATCGACCACCTATTTTAATTGTATACTTTAATTGCTTATATATGTAAAAATTATGTTTTCAAAAATATAAATAATTGTAATTTGTCCCATCAATTCAATTCCTATGTTGAAAACATATTCGGTTAGCAATTTCAAATATATTTTAATTAAAAATACCCAAATGTCTAACATAAACAAAAACACTTACTGTATCAATAGTTATAGAAATAAACCCTATGCTTGAGAGTTCAATAGAATTCCTATTAAACAATATATTCCGGTATTTCCATTCCCAAAAGTGGATCTAATTAAGATAAACCCAATAAGAAGTACATGGAGAAGCGAAAATATTTTGTTGTGTTATCTGGATATCATCAAACCTGTCAAATTCAGAAGAACTGGTGGCTCTCAGTCTAAAGACAAAATGAAAGAGTAAGACGTGCATTGTGTAACAATGGTCGTTTACCATTAGTGTATTAACACAGCTTTTTTTTCAGGTTGCGACTCTTCATTTAATTATTGAAATGTATAATTTTAAGATATCACAAAAAATTTTAAAAAAATATTCTAGTGCAGCCATTGACTTTGCAGATTTATATAAAGGAAGTAAATTTTAGAGAGCGTGCGTATGTGTGCACCGTGTTACAATTAATGTCTTAGCTGTACTTTTAATTTTTTTTTCACATTTTTTCAACTTATCATCTTGAATTTTCTTCAGATAAACAACAATCTGTGATGCAATTTATTTTAAAGTGCTCAAACATTATTCTTTACAATTAATTTTTGATAGTATATAAACCATGAGAGATTATCATGTGTGTACATATCTTCGATTTAAATCTGAGATATATTTGTGACCTTGAATTACAATATTTTTTGGGGATTTACATGAAACCTGAAAATTATAAGTATCTTTTATACACAAATAAAATTAATAGAATTCCGATTGCTTAGTATGACCAATGAACATATTACCTTAGTAACTATTTCATGGAAAGTCCTTAAGAAAAGTAATGGTAAAAAGACAATGATACAGTCATCAGATATTTGTTCTCTAATGACGCCTACTAACCTAATGTTTGCTTTTAACAAGACTTAAAACCTGCATCAAACGATGATTAATTAGATTAATGTTAAATTGACATTCTCATCAGGAGTTAATATCGTGGGAAAAGTCAATGTTTGATATGTCATCTAAATTATTGAAGAATTTCGTCTGATTGGAACAATTAGCACTGCTTACAACATCTGCCTCATGGGGATTATTTGAACTCTCCTTTGTTTGCAATTAAGGATAATCATTCACTTTTCTTCTATTGTTCACTTAAAACGACTCTTAACTTAAATTTTTGGTCCCCCGCTTTTGCAAAATTGAGGAGACATATCTCATTCGTATGTCAGTCTGTCCCAAAAACTTTAACCTTGGTTATAACTTTTGAATGAAAAGAGATGAGACTTTCATATTTCACATGTACACTATACCGATGACAAGACTTTTCTAAATATACCATGGTTTTTGACTTCGTGACCTAATGACCTTTACCTTGAAATTTGACCTACTTTAAAAACAAATTATATTACTTTAAAGTGGACAAAACTTTTGAATGAAAAAAGGTTAGGCTTTTATATTACAAATGTACATTACATGTGACAAGACCTTTCTGTATATACTTTGATTATTTACCCATAGACCATGAACTTTTACCTACTTTTCAAAAATATTATCTTTCCTTATGGCTTTCATATTTGACATGTGCATTACATGTGACAAGACATTTTCGAGCATGCTTTTTATGCCTTGACATTTGACTTCATGTTTGACCTACTTTTAAAAAATTAATTTTGGTGATTACTATTGAATGACATATAATAGGGCGTTTATATTTGACACAGTATGCTATATGGCATGTCATACACTTAGACACTAATAGCGAGGGACAACAATTCTTTGATTTTACTTGTTTAAATTTTTTTTTCTTCACTCACACAAATAAGAGAAAATTTCTATCTTTCATCGTCAAAGTCCCTAATTTATTTAGCAGTATAACATTATCATCCACAGATGATGATTATGTCGCCCAATGCACAAAAACGTAGAATTACTTTTAATCGCGAAACAGGTTACTAACAAATAAGTTGATCAATAAGTTCTTATGATGTACCACTCGCCGATGGAGGTCTTCAAAGGACAAGGTAGGGCCAAAACTGGGCTCTTATTTAATGTAAAAATCAGAAATCTGGTAAAATTGTGATAGTTTGTAGTACGGAACCTTAACATGATGCTTGCTTTAAAACCATCAATAATTTGGATTCAAAGCTTACATGGAAAAACAGTAGGATGCAGAAGAAGAATATTTTTCCGAATGTCCTTAATTCTGGTGGAATTTCATTTCATCATATTTGAGATACTTTTCTCTTCAGAAAACATAGAGCATACGCTTGCCAATCTGAGATTTTTACAGCGCTCTGTTACAGTGTACTAGCACACCTCTTTTTGTATTCATATGAAGCAGAATTTGTCCAAAATCCTATGCGTGAAAAGAAGAAAACACTTGCTGTGGCCTTTAACTCAACATTTAGATATATCAACGACGTATTGTCATTTAACAATGGAAATTTTCATTCCTATGTCGATACGATATATCCTGGTGAGCTTGAGATAAAAGATACTAGAGTCTGACACATCTGTTTCATACTTGGATATTTTACTTGAAAAAGACGTTAATGGTAATCTAACAAGAATATCAGCAGTCTCGTTTAAAGTCATCATTTTGTAAGTTCTTTGGTCGATACAATGACCTAGTCAGCAAATACAATTTATCATTGAGTCAAATGATGACTGACGTTTTTCATACTAATTCTTAGTCCATTGTTTAAACACTGAATTGACGACGGATTTTTCCGTTATTTCCCCACCATGACAAGGAGCACACGGCAGGTGTGACCAGTCAGCAAGGAATGCTCACTGCTCCATGCACCTGATCCACCTCTAATGTTTTAGAGGTATAGAGGTCCGTGTTTGCTCTGCTCTTATTTTGTATTGTTTTATGGACTTTAATACCGTTCGTTATCTCCATATCCTTCATTACACATAGTCCCGTGGGGATCCGGGTTAGAATAGGTCCTCAGTACCCCCTTGCTTGTCGTAAAAGGCGACTAAATGGGGCGGTCCTTCGGATGAGACCGTATAAACGAGGCCCCGTGTCACAGCAGGTGTGGCATGATAAAGATCCCTCCCTGGTGAAAGGCCGTAAGTGCCGATCATAGGTCTAAAATTTGCAGCCCTTCACCGGCAATGGTGACTTCTCCATATCAGTGAAATATTCTGGAGAGAGACGTTAAACAGTATACAATCAATCAATCATTACACATAAACTTCATGTGATACTTAGGCATAAAATATTTAACTTTGGTAGATAGGCAAGCTTGTGCTTTATGTTTTCCGAAGCAAAATGTTCTGTAAAATCGATGAAAATTTGATAAAAATAAATAAAAATTCGAAAAGTGACCTACTTATTGACCTCTCTGTGACCCCTATGTGTTCAAAAACGTAGAACACATACTCTTTTGTGGCAGAGGTGACAACGGGTTTTTATGGATAAATTGTTGCATCATACTGAAAGACATGTACACCCAAAATCAAGAGCCAAAAGGGGGGTTTAAGCCTATCTTGTCCTTTAGACCTTTCCTCAGCAATACGGCCATTGAGCAGTAAAGGATCTATTGCAAACCGGACCCTCGGTTTATTCTGTCTCATCTAAAGGATTTATCTACAAGTCCCACAGTGAATTCGAACCCGCGACGAAAGTTCCTTAATCCGCGACTCTAGAGCAGACGCTCAAAGCACTGCACCACGCAGTCGACTATTTTCATGGTTTTCATCTGTATAAGTTTTGTGCTACAAGTATTAAAAGATACCAATAATCTTTTATTCATTGTGTGGAGAGCAAATCATATGAAATTATCAATCTACCATACTGTCTCAAAAATAAGTGCTTATAATTTTAAAATAAGTATCAAAAACTCAGGTGAATGAATATGTTAAAGATATATTTACCCGATCCCAGTATAAACGTTTGACATGAATTGCAAATTTTGTTTGTATAAGGAACATTTCAATGATTTCAATGATATATTGTGCAACACTGCGCTATAAATAAACTAACAATTCTTGAAAAAGAAGACAGATTATCGTTAGTCAATCAGTCCCTTTTTAAGAGAAGGCTGAGAATTGATTGCACAATCGATTCTGTAAAAAAAGAATTCCAATCAAAGACTTGTGGAAAAATATTCCAAATAAAACCGATAACATTTCGAAATATTAACTACTGTAAATGAGAAATTCTAACATTATGTTCTACAATACGTTTAACAAGTGGTGTAAATTAAATATTGAATCTAAAAGTAGACTCCATGGAGCTTTTTGAATACTAGTATAAAAAAGCAACTTTTCAAATACCAATGGCTTCAAACATATGATTTTCCACAATTTTTTAACAAACCATTTTTAAGATAAATGGCTTTTGACATCAAAGACAAATTCTTCAACAAAAATGGAACTTGTTATTGTTCATATTTTATCACTGATCATCTACAAAAATACAGAAAAAACTAGAGGTACTGTGAGCGATGAGCTCACTAAATGATACCCCCCGCCTCCCATATGGTTATAACTGGTGAAATAGTCCATCTTTTCCTGTGGCCGGGAAACCCAAAATATCTGTCGGATCAAAAAGTAAAATAGGAGGTGCACAATGGCAATATGTAATAAAGATTCTGTGAAAGTTTCATCAAATTTCATTCAGTGGTATGAGAGGAGTTGCGGATAAGAGATGGGTACCCCAAAGCGTAACAGACGGACGGACAGACGGACGGACACACATTTGGTTATATATTGGGTACATCAAGTCCAAGTCCTATTGGATACTGCTTATTGGATACAAAAAAAGTGTACACACGAGAGAGCATTATTTGGGTAGTTACTGTTCAAATCTTATTGGATATTAATCCTTGTGTCCGTATTTTATTGGGTTTTTTCTTATTGTTTTTTATTCATTCCAAATTTATTATATATTAAATATTTGCTGGTAAATTCAGACAAGACTGAAAACCTTTGGTTTTGAACCCATATTTTTGTCAATTTCTGTGATATAGCTCTTTTATTGTAACACCTAACTAATTTGTTCTTAGCAATAAGGATATACACCTGTATATTTCAATATATTTCAAAATATCTAATATTAAAATATATGAATACCTAAGTGCAAAAAAAAAAAAAAAAAAACTGAATTGTGCAAACACAAATCAACACATCTCAGACTCTGTTCAACCTTTCTTGAATAACAAAAATAAGTATTTAAGGAGGAACCTTTTTGAGTCATGACTAATCAATAATAAGCAAATGCCCATTACATGTTGGGCAGAATGAAGATATCCAACAGGCATTGGACAGGTGTTCAATACCTGTTGGGTTGTATTTTGACGAAGGGATTAAACTACCCAAGAACAATTGAACATGTGTACATTGTCCAATTCTATTTGGGTTTCGTGAATCTCCTCATCAAAATACAACCCAACAGGTAATGGACACATGTCCAACTCCTCTTGGATATCTACATCCCACCCAACAGGTAATGGACACTTGTCCAATTCTTCTTGGGTTTCTTGAATTGCTTCATCAGAATACCACCCAACAGGTAATGAACATCTGTCCAAATCCTTTTGGATATCTACATCCCACCCAACAGGCAATGGATACTTGTCCAATTCTTTTTGGGTTTCATGAATCTCCTCATCAAAATACAACCCAACAGGTAATGGACACCTGTCCAACTCCTCTTGGATATCTACATCCCACCCAACAGGTAATGGACATTTGTCCAATTCTTCTTGGGTTTCTTGAATTGTTTCATAAGAATACCACCCAACAGGTAATGATTTCTGTCCAACTCTTCTTGGATATCTACATCCCACCCAACAGGCAATGGACACTTGTCTAATTCTTTGGTTTCTTGAATTGCATCATCAAAATACAACCCAACAGGTAATGGACACCTGTCCAACTCCTCTTGGATATCTACATACCACCCAACAGGTAATGGACATTTGTCCAATTCTTCTTGGGTTTCTTGAATTGTTTCATCAGAATACCACCCAACAGGTAATGGACATCTGTCCAACTCCTCTTGGATATCTACATCCCACCCAACAGGTATTGGACACTTGTCCAATTCTTCTTGGGTTTCTTGAATTGTTTCATAAGAATACCACCCAACAAGTAATGGACACATGTCCAGCTCCTCTTGGATATCTACATCTCACCCAACAGGTAATGGACACTTGTCCAATTCTTCTTGGGTTTCTTGTATTGTTTCATCAGAATAACACCCAACAGGTAATGGACATCCGTCCAACTCCTCTTGGATATCTACATCCCACCCAACAGGCAATGGACACTTGTCTAATTCTTGGGTTTCTTGAGAATCTCCTCATAAGAATACTACCCAACATGTAATGGACACCTGTCCAATTCTTCTTGGATATCTTCATCCCTTCAATAGTATATAAATTAAAAGGTATTGGACATTCTTCTTGGGTTACTCAAATTTTTTTTTTCATCAGAAAGAAAACCCAATAGGTATTGGACATTGGTTCAACTCCTATTGGATATTACATCCCAACATTAGAATAAAAAACCCAACAGGTAATGTTTACTTGTCCAATTCTTCTTGGGTTACTCATACCCTTCATTAAAATTGTCAAATTTGTCTTGGATATGTATACTCTTGCATTAGACTGCAAACCCAATAATTATGACATTTACCTTCCCTAGTTGAATTCAAATTTATCTGCATAAGCATACATAAGTCCAAAACATATTTAATACTTTAATTCTAACATTCCACATCTCATTCAGTGTACACTTTACAAATGATAGGGAATATATAAGCATTTTGTGCCTAAACTATTTGGCTTTTAAAGAATTTTATAACTATGTTTGCAAAATTTAAATTTAAATATTGGAACTTGGAGCAAGTCATTACAGGTAGAGCAAGATGCTGAAAACCATATTGATAAATAGATCACACCCTTGATAAAATATTTGCCTTCAGTTGCTAAGATTGTGTTGTATTATATGGAAAATTTCTATAATCCTGTTTATTACAGATACATGTACAATGCATATTTTCCCTGTAATAATGAAAATACTTCTGAGATGTAAAAGAATGGATTTAAAAGTCACCGATGTTAAAAGATATTACATGTATCTCATTAATCTGGTTTGGAAATCACAAATTTATTTTTGAAGCCGATTAAACAGTTTTGCACCAGAAAACTCAGTTACAAGTACAATGAATGAATTCTTTGTATCAAAACTTTAAAATAATTTATGAACTATGTCCAAATCTTTTCGACAAATCGGGATAAAGATGTTATATCAAATCATCACTGTTATAAGTCTTAGAGCAAGAGAAAAGTCATTACATGCCCAAATTTTACATGTAAGGCTTTGATCCTATGTTTCAATAAATGTCAAAATGGTTTTATTTTTGTATCACTTCCATTCTTTCTTCTTCAGGGTCTCTCATGGCCTATACTGTATGATACCTCCATTGACCCTGCTCTTTTATATTGCCATATGTTTATCCAGTAGCAGTGGTTATGCTCAGGCAATCTTTGAAATATTCCTCATTTCATGCATCTCCTTCAAATCTGCCTCTGTCCTTTTTATTCATTCTGCAATTAGATAAAGGCATTTCTTTGCCGTATAAAACAAGTTTTTCTTGACTACAGTAAGATAGCCCTTTATGTTGATCAAACCCAACCAAGAAGTAGAATTATATTTCTTATTCAGAAATATGTATTGATAAATAAAATGGAAGAAAAACTAAATTCTGTCAACTCTTTTTTGTTTCTTCTATGTCTAACTGCATTTTCATCCTACCCCCCTATCCGCCATAATTTTATCAAAATGGAATCATCATTCAACACACAAAACGATGTTGCATATTAATTAGACAGTATGTTAGTTTCTGGTTGTTAAGAAGGAGATTTTAAAAAGATTTTACACCTATTCCTTGCAAATTTAAGACTTCTAATGTAACACTATCAGTACATTAGGGGTACATAATCTTCAAAAACATCTCTACACTTAGTGATAAAGCTTTCACATTAGTATTGTTTTTAGCCCAATGGTTCTGCTAAAGAGGATTTAAAATTGACCCAAACCTTACTAACTGCTTTGAAATTATACTGACAGGGACAGAGACACACTTGACACTCCATCCCCCTTCCTGGGGTATGCTTTGCACAAAAGAAGAAGTCTCAATAAGCCATTATCTGTGGTCCCCGGTTTCTCGTCAAATTTTAAACTTTCATTAAAAAGCTTAAGAAGTAAATTACATTGTTCTCTTACGTCTGTAGTATATGCTCCAATGTTTAAAAATTTCAAATAATTGCAAAAAAAGAACACGCGAAGCTGTGTTTTAAAGGTGGGGTCCTTTGATTTTCATGAATATCAAAAGAAATTTGTGACAGGTACCCACTTAAGAGCTTTCGTAAACATCGAGCGCAGATTTGTTCAAAGTCGACATCAAAATATAATGTGTATATTATATTTATACAGATTGTGTGAAATATCTTTGTTGAACAACAATGCGCTCTATGTCTTCTACTTCAAAGTATCATAATTTTCAATCTGTTCAGTGAGTACATTTACATAGGATTAACCTCTTGCTGACCTGCTAAGAATAGAGAATATGTCACGTGATTCCATTCCGCCACAGGTGAATACCTTTGGAAAACGTGTTTACTATAGAAAGCGACACAATCTGGTAGCTCGTATTTGAAAAGTGCAGACACCAGTTTTCATTTTTTTAAATTAAAAAAAAGTCTCTAAAGACTTCGATGAATATCACTAATATGTTAAACTTTGACGATTTTCCGGGACATTTTGTAATTCTCATGCACGTTTTAAATCGCAATATTCCTGTTCATTGCGAAAATTAAAGCACACGCGTAGATGTACATAAATACACATTTGATCAATTTCTTGCGAAAAAGAAACAAAATATTACAAGCAGAAAATACCAAGGACGTAATAATTTCTTCACATTTAATCAATGTCTAAACAAATAAACTCGCATACTGACCACTTCAATATTCAAAGCAACTTTATACTCTTGTCACGTATTTGGATGCTAGCTGCATGCATATAAAATTTTATATAAACTCGGAAAAAAAAACTTCGAATGTATTTATAATCGATAAGTAAATCGGAATATTCATTGCGGAATTTACAGCGAAGTTAAGAAATATATATACATGTCAGGCAGGTAGTATCTGGGGGACAGGTGACCCATTCTTTTCAGGGATAAATCTTGAGTTCTTCACCCCACCCCCACCCTTTACGCTGCTCCAATATGAATAAACACACATTAATTTTGAAGTTTAATTTTTTAAATAAAAAATGAGTATCTTTTTAACTCCTAATTCTACATTAATCGTTTTATCAAATTTATAAAATTCATGTTTCTTGTTTTCTTTTTCTCAGCCCCCCCCCCCTTTTACAAAAGAATGGTAGTGTATGTCTGTCTGTATTTACTGTTAATTATTATGCAATCGCTTGTGCTTTTCAAACAATCATATAAAAGAAAACTATTGTAGTGGGTAAAATATCTTGACATTTTATTCAACAATGATAGATTTTTAAAAATTATTGCGATTAGGGGGATTTTCAAAACCCCGACAAAAATACCACAAGAACTAAAAAAGACTCCTACCTA
Source organism: Saccostrea cuccullata (assembly GCF_032062105.1). Classification (NCBI taxonomy): domain Eukaryota; kingdom Metazoa; phylum Mollusca; class Bivalvia; order Ostreida; family Ostreidae; genus Saccostrea; species Saccostrea cuccullata. The sequence continues at coordinate 108,857 of NW_026934639.1, read as the reverse complement.
CCCCAAGTTAAGAAGAATACGAATGATGCAAAATAAAATTCAAACGTATTGAAGATTATTATAACCCATCGTATATTGTTTATTATTTCTTATCTCACGCTACAATTCATCGGTTTCTTCCTTTATATATAATACCTAATTTAAATGTCTCCGCTAATTTGTATGTAATAGAGGAACCGTACTCTGTTCGAAAGAAAACGTTCCGGAATTTGTGTGTTCAGTAGGTGTTGAAAATCGGCTTGTATTTCGTGATATTCGAAGTTATAAATAATGATTGTACAAAATGTTAATTAGAAATACTTAAGTGGAAAACTCCTTTAATTAAAATTGACTAAGCTGGATAGAAGTTGAAAATATGAAAAATATGAAGTAGTGATCCTTAAATAAAATACACCTACAAGATGAAGCTATTTTATTCCTTTGAAGTGATATCTAGTATTGTTTCTTTTCCTGTATGCCACCTCTATCAGAACAAAATGTTATACATGTATTAACATAACCTATGACCGAATAGTACCACGGTATTTACTTTACAATTAATTAAGTTCTGGAACCAACCCTCAGATGCCCTAAAAACAAATGATTCAAAACTGGCAAAGGTAAAGGGCATCTGAAGAATATAAAATAAAATGATATTACAAACAAGCAAACAGTGTGCATGAAAATGTTGGCAAACACTAGAAAAAATACTAAGGTACTTTCTCAAACTCAACATGAATACTAAGGAGGTTTTATGTAGCTGTATTGCACATACCAAAAGCTTTCCTGCCGTTAAAGGTTGGTTGCCTAATAATTATGTAGTATGTACAAGTTTTTTCCTTTATTTCTTCTAATTTAAGAAGCGAAAATGTCTCTAAAAATCTTATGGTTGGCATGAAGTATTCCTGATCATTTTACTGATTACTTACAATTGTCCTATTTCTAAGGGTCATCTTCTGACGAGTGTGTCCTCTGCAATGTTCACAATTGAAGTTCCTGTTTGACCTGTTACATATTGAAAATCCTCAATGAATATGATTATGGTTTTAATTTCCATTGCAATTATTTATGACTTTTATAAAAAAATCTAAACCAATTTATTGTAACATAATACTTAGGAAAATATTTATGAATTAAATATCAATGGAAAAAAGGAATCATTATCTCCAGTTATCCTAAAATCACAAGTAAGCATTAATCATATAAATTCACATAGTTACGTAAACTCATTAGCTTTTTGTGCTATTAAATCATAGTCATCGCTGTGCAATAAAGGAAACCAAGTACTAATCCACAGCTTGGTGGCAATAAAGTTACTATCCCCGAGTAAAAAGTGACAAGCCCAAATATAGAGGCAAACATTAAAAAGTAACATTGAAAAAAAGTTCATCGTGAAAAAAGTCAAGGTATTAACTACAGATGATTCTTTTTTAAAATTAAAGTTTAATTTAATTTTCGCTAGTATTTAATCATATATAAATTAATGATTTAAAAAAAATGAAAAAAAGATTTTAAATATTCCTTTTCTGGTCATTCACTAGTTCAACTAATTAAAACGAAGCAAAAATCATTTTGTGTTCACCTTGAATCATTTAAAGCCATATGTGGCGTATGTACAATCAAAATTATTAGACTGAAATTATAAAAACTTATTATTTGTATCATTAATTTATATAAACATGATAAAGATAGAAATTTTCCGTAAATTACAAAACCTAAGTCAATTGCGTTATAAAGATATCAAATTTTAATTTAGATTCTAGAAATTTTCTCCGACTTTGAAGGAAATACAAAAGATTTAAATAACACATTACAGAGAAGATAAAGTCGTATTATTAGATGAAACAAGGTGTTCTCCGTGCTCCGAATTGTATGAAAAGCTTTAATTTAAATGTATTAACTATATTTCTTTACTTAATTTCGTATTTTTCAAAAATATATTTTTTGATCAGTTACGCCATATATGGCTTTAAATAAAAAAAGCGCAACATAATTGCATGACACTTATCATTGAGCTGATTGAGTAAATGTATATAATTTAATAATGAGATATCTGTGAGTCATATATGTACAAGCAAATATTGCTATATTAAACAAAGTAAAGGGGGGATTCAAATTAGGAAAAAAAAATGTTTTTAAGTAAATCAGTCTGGTAGTACTGCAAAATGGATGCAGTTGTGGAGATTTATGGATAATAGGAGCATGCTGTCTGGAATATTTCCATATAGGGAATTTAATAGCAAAAAGGAGTGAAAATACCGGTTGTGCTTTTCATGCATTACATGTGTATTTTAAAATTCCTAATAGCACAAGGGGATTCCTCAGTGCAGAAAACCACTAGCCCCATCCTCAAAAATGGAAGCCCCGGGTGTAGCGCGATGCTAATTACACACCCATCATGTGAAATACTTATAGCAGCCCTATATCAATTTCAGTATTGTTTTAAATTAATTAAAACAAATGCCAAAAACAATAATTTAAAAAAAAAATCAAAATAAAGCAGACACTCAAAATCAAAGACAGAAAGAAGCACTGTTTTGACTGAACGTTTTTCAGTAATACAATGAATCTCTTACATATCAGATGAGATAAACTTACATACAATTATTTAGTTGTTGTCAATTATCCCATTTATCATCATCTTAGCTCACTTTGCGATTGTAATACTGTCTACATGAACCGATAATTTACAGCTGATTTATGAACACACAATTGTTAAAATTTTCATTTCCCTTTCCAATATACATTGTCAGAACATACTTAGTTGGTTATGATATAAAATTAAATAATTAACACTTTCGATTTATTAAAGATTATCTAACAAAATACGATCATTTACTAAATACTTCTCGCCCTCAAGAGAGTTAAAAAGACAGAGAAAATTCAAAATACATACAAGCGCAACTTAGGATTAATTGTTCCGATATATCTATTTTAATTTTGTGCACAATTGTTTTCAAAATTACATTAAAATCAATTTTTCTTAAACAAGAACCCAGCAATAAATAAATATTAATAGAATAAACTCACCTTTTCTCTTGTCATTCAGACAATCTTATTGACATTGAGTGTTTCTTAGTCGCCATATTTTTTTCCATGAAAACAAACGTTGTTATGATCAGGATCAACGGAAGTTGATTTTCGGAACTCTCGAGAATTTAGAGTTCCGAATGTAAAACTGAAACACAAAACACGGTGCGTCCGTGAAAGCAACTTTTTTGGACACTTTTTTGGACAAATCGTCGTGTCCAAGTTTTGTTGGGTACTAACCTGCAAATACCCAATTAGGGTGTTTTAAGCATATTCAGCGACACTTCTTATTGGGTATACCCAATAAGCAAAAAGTACCCAATAAGTACAATCTTGGCATGAAAAATACCCAATAAATGCACTCTCGTAAACACGGACAGACGGACGTACAGACGGACGGACGGACGGACGGAAATACCGATTACCATATACCCCCACTTTTCAAGCGGGGGGTATAATAAGCTATTGAAACGATGATGGAGTTCCTGGTTGACAATATTTACTCTTTGGATATTACATCTGTTGGAAATGCAATGGCACTAATCGTGCACCTTTATTAGCCAATCATTTCTTTTAAATACTTCTATAAATCAAAGTTTATATGGAAAAAATATTCATAAAAAGCAAACCCTTGCTGTAAGATACAAGATATCCCGGTATATTTTGAACGTATTATCAGTTAACAGAGTTCCTTTCATTCATATGTCGACTCGATATATTTCAATGACTCATAATGAAAAACATAGAACAAAGTCATGCCTTTTCAGACGGGAGACACGCTACCGTTGTTGTAAAGATTTCCGCAATCCCATTAAAAGTAAGATTTTTGCAAATTTTATTGTCCTTTAATGTCCCATGTACTCAACAGGGAATTCTGTCTGATATATTTTACACTATACACTGTATATTTATTTTAAATATGACTATGTATTACCGTGGTACTCCATCATTTTGTTAAAAGTAGGGGGCACGGTGTGACATGTTGAAATAGTGCAGGTTGACAATAGGATCTTTACTTCTCTTACTTCGCCTTTTCAAGAAGTTTGTGTTTTTGCTATGATGATTTAAGGAATCATCGTCTATTTTGTTTGGGATGCCTGGGCATCAACCATAGTTGGAAACGTGGAATAATTTGCATAACGGGCAAAGCTCAAAGTTTCCAACTGTCGTTTACGTCCTTTGCATACCCAACAAATTAGACAGCTATTCCATATATTTAATTTATATCTCAAAAAATGTACATACAGATATAAAAATGCTGTCCTATACGTTTGAAATACAGGAAGCCTCCCATGTCAATTTCAATTGTCCCCGTCCACTGACGTCAGACACGACAATTCACGAGATAGACATGCAAATCTACTCACCTAACTTCCAAAGAAGTATAATTTAAAAAATGTGCATTTCTTAAATATACAATTGTACAAGAAAAAAAGTAGATGTGAGTGATGATTTCTTTATTACATCTTGCCTCTTTTTAGCTTTAAACTATTTCAAAAGTTCTTTTTAAGTGTCATTTAAGAAAACAAAACAGACATCAAATAAAAGAATACTTTATAAATTATGAATACTTAATCCAGGTATTCAGTAAATGAACCCAGTCAACAAATTCCACAACAACAACACCCTTTATTCAACATATCAATAGGGCACTATATTCATATGATATTGGTCAACAGAGAAAAATCACAGTTAAGCACTATTTCAAATTCAATCTTTGATTTAACAAAGTTCATGCATAGCCTTGAAGTCGAGTAAAAAGCAGAGCCGAACTGTCTCCCCCTGTATATGAAAAAGGAAAAACAAAAGCCATGAAGCAATTTTTTACTGTGAAAAATATAAATAATTTATTATAAGAGATGATATAATAATACAAGTACATAGTAAAATGTCATAAGTTATCACTGTTTGAACTGAAGGTTTAATATCTTTTGACTGCGAATTGAAAAAAAATATATATCATAAAAAAGGAGTAAAAAGCAGAAATTTTCAACTTTCTGATATATTTTTTTGAGGGCTGGGTGGTTGTGGCCATTTTTAGACTATATTGATCTCCTTTAGAAGAAGAGCTCCTTACAAAGATATACAAAAATTAAGAATTTGCAGTGATTGTACAATAGAATTTTAAAGTAGAATCCTTTTGATTTTAAAATAAAAACGTACGAAAATTTTCTTTGATGATGACTTTCAAATGATGGTTGATAGCTTTAGATTTAAAAATTTGTTCCTTAAATAATTATCCATAAACATCGATAAAAAGAAAGTATCTGCATCTTTGACTGTTGTTATTTTACCCAGCAGCTTACAATATGGATAATCAGCAGTATCTTCATCGCAGCTAGTCATAGCACTGACCCTCCAAACACACACCCTATTCAAACCCACCCACTAATGTATTGATGCATAATTTGTAATTGAAAGTAAACGCAAGTAAACAAGGATTGATTGAAGAAAAAAAAATTCATTCACATCTTTATGGTAAAAAAAAATAATGGGTACTCCGTGTTAAAAATGTAAGCAAATGTTTATTTATCACATTAATGTATATCCTATTTTTGTTTCTTTAAAAAACATTCATAGAGAAAACCAAAAACTACAGTTGAAAATACACAGGATATGATCCTTAAGTCTATGATCCAAAAAATTGGTCCATTTCAGTGGATGTTTGGTCTAAAAACAACCATCAGACGCATGAAAACGCGTGTTGCCGGTGTTAAGGAGGGGAAAATGACACAGAAATATGGTAAATTTTAAATGTAACAAGAAGAAGTCTCATGTTTGTTAAAGCAGTTTTATTATGTGTAAGAAAACGTACATAAATGATTTTTTTTTTTTTGGTCTAAATATGCAGACAGAAATTTCGAATGACCCAAAGTATAGCTAGTGATCAAAATCAAGTAGAATTTCGAACAGCATCTTCCATACAGTGATAAAATGACAAGTTTCTTGATGAAAGATGTTCGATTTTTTGCTTAGGCATTTAAGTAGCATTCTTGAAATGAATGTGCAATACTTTTTGTGCTGATTCCCAAACACGATTTCATGTACTCTACTACTCTAGTTTCCCCTCCCCCTCTCTCAGAAAGTAATCTTGTACATATAGTTAAAACAGATTATGCTTCAAAAGATTGATCATAAGATTTCCCCTGGGCTTTCATCATATTTTCAATTTAAAATATTAACCTTTTCGAGATGCTTTAAAACCTCTAGAAACATTCTTCTGATGAATAGATTAACTGTTGTAATTTGTCTTCTTTCTTCAAAGAACAAAAATTGGGAGTAATTATCCACAATGAGGGTTTCAGTAAACAATGAAAGACAAATGAAAAGTAATCGAAATAGCAGTCATGTTTACCTGTTCTCTTAACAAATATTGGACCCTGATACACACTGAGCGATCCATCATCTGGAAAGAGGCGGAACTAGTAAAAAAGCTATAGGGAAATAGATTAGCATTGTGATTGATCAAATCCATACTGGATTTGTGCATATGCAATAAATTAGGGGCTATTAGCGTTTTCCCTATGAATACCTATAGGACAATCTCATGCAATAATGTTTTCTTAGACTAGAGACTGATATAAGCGAATTGATCAAGGAAAAGCACAAACAAGTAAAGCATAGAAATGAACATAATTGTACAAACGAAAATGTTATTAAAACATTCCTGTTAAAATCAAGGAAAGGCATAAGTAAAGCATAGAAATTGACATTATTGTACAAAAGACAATGTTATTAAACCATTCCTGTTAAAATCAAGAAAAAGCAATAAGTAAATTATAGAAATTGACATTATTGTACAAACGAAAATGTTATTAAATCATTCCTGTTAAAGTCAATGAAAAGCATATTAAGTAAAGCATAGAAATTGACATTATTGTACAAATGAAAATGTTATTAAACCAGTCCTGTTTAAAAAAATTACTCTTTCACAGAATTAATTTAGAATGAAAGGGTACCATTCCCTTGTATTGTGTTTTAAAATCATACAAAAATAAAATTGGCGTACAGAGTAAATATAGATTTTCGAGGAATCCACTATATTGATAGAAAATATTTTTTTTATACTGCGTTTGTTCAAAAACAGAATTTTTCATCTCAAATAACATTCTGAGTGCGGGAAGAGATTCAATAGTGTTTAAACCTCGTTGATTTCTTACAGGTTATATTTAATACTACTTTTTTGGATCATGTTTTGTAAGATGCAATGAAAGTTTTTCAATTTTTAATGATTAAACTGAATGGAGACTTTAAAAACAGTGGCAATTAGAATATTCTATTCCCTCATATGAAACATTCGATCTATCGACTTGCCGCGTGAAGAACTCTTGAGAGTAAACAACTTTAAAATTCAACTAAACAAGTGAGCTGTTTTCATTCATTTTTCTCTACAAGAAACTAATCAGCGCCACAGATTCACTCATAAACTATAGCTAAACATAATTATTACAACCGACAGAAAACACACACCAAGAACTAATTATTTTAGAAGACTCGACACTGGCTGGTGGTCAGGTATGTTTTATAATCTATTATGCTCAGCACAAAATTCATTTAATTCGTGTTTGTATACTTTGAGATTATAATATTAATATGCTTGATAAAAAAAATCGAATAATAAGTTGCAATACCTTTTAGATAAACACTTACTTCATTTTTCTTGTATATTATTCTGCATGTGCTCCTTATGCTAACGATTACAATTTGTCAGGAACCACACATCAATGTGCATGAAAAATAAACAGGGAATTGTCCAAATTTATTCCTTCAAATTTATAGTTATGAACCATCAATGTTTATATATAATGTCTTTTCGTCTACAGATTAGACTATCCGACTACATGTATTAAGATTCGTAACATTAGATTTTTGATACTCCCCAATTTTTTTTAAAAATTCTTTATAACAATCTTTAATCATTCTTCCAAAAGCACAATTTTTTTGCAGTTTTGGATATTTCTTTTCAGAAACTCATGCCGAAATGGCATCAAAAGCTTATAATATGTTTAACTCTCTCTACACTTTCATAAAACGGATTAGCGGCGGCCAATTTGATTGATAGAAGCAGCGTATACATCATATGATTACGTTCGGATCATATTTCATTCTCCAAGATAAATGTCATATTAATGTTTATATCAAACAATTAAATTTGTCGCGAGACAATATAATCATCTAGCAATCAGCATCACCAGTAGTGCCGAGAGGTTCCTACTCTTTAAGTTTTGCGTGTTACTTAAAAAAATTGTTACGCCAGTGACGCAACAAACGTTAAGTAAACTGAAGGAGTGAATACTGCCTTTAAAAGTTTTATAAAAATCTGTGCGAGATAATATTGGATACGACAATAACTTCAATTACAAAGTAAGTTATTCAATGAATATCACTTTTGAAAAAAGTATATGATTTTTGATACATTTATATTTGTAAAATTCATTCAAGTTGTTCAATGTTCTTTAGCTTTTCTGGGGTGCAGGAGTATTGGGAAATTGTTTGCCAATTGGCAAGTAATTTTATTTCTAGTTAAGGAATTAATTAGTTTAAATTTCTATAAATACAAATTAAACCTACTTTAAATAATACAAATCCATTTGGCCTTCGTTGCATTAATAATAGGATGACAGTAAATATAAGTATACAGTAAATAAAATACAAATTTATCCTTTTTTTCCTAAAAATTACAATTGAAAAATTTTGGTCGGGGCATATAAGAATTCTGGGCGACAAATTGCTCGATTTAAAACAATTACTGCAGATTCCTGAATATGTGAGAAAAATTATTTATCGTGTAATTTCGCGAGAGGCACTGCTCGCGAAATAAAACTACTCGCTTCTTTATTTTTATGTTGCTGAAATCAATGAAAATTCTCTCGATCAACCGTCCACTCACGAATTTTTGTGTTTTGCGATTTGACGTCAAAGAAGCATTTTGTCATAATAAGTACTCGCGAAAAATAAGGAATCTATAGTTATAAAATCATTTATGAAAACATCTGCAATGGACATGTGGAATATGACAAATTTTAACCAAATCAGCTCTTTCCTATCCCTTGCGATTTAGTAATCTCTATAGGTTCTCCAGTTTGTGAAGTTTCTATTCATTTTCATCAAGATATTTATTGCTTTCAGTTGCAAAATAATTGAGGACTTTAATGCAAGCAAATTGATTTCCTTTCAGATAAATAATGATGGTAGTTTTTCGATTCTGGTGTGTAGGAATTGTACTCCTGGTCATGAACGTATCTGCCATACCAGTATATGATGATCGAAGACCGAGTTATTATGATACATCAGAGAAATTCCTCCCGCAAAAAAGACCATATAGTACATTTTTCCGGATCGGTAAATCTCAAGTGAGACATTCGCCAAGTATGGACGATGTTTTTGTCAATAAAATGGGGGATGCATTGCATGGACAAGATTATATTCCCGAATTAATTGACGAGGAACAAAGGGCAAATTTTAATGCGGACAGATTTATTACTGGTGGTTTGAAGGATTCTCTCCTGGACAACAATTCAGAAGAGCAGCCCATTCCTTCTAAAAGAGGAATGTTTCGATTCGGAAAAATGCCTTATTTCATGAGAAATGGACGGACCTTTTTACAGACTTATTATGACAAACCAGATACAGTTTCTACAAAATCTCAATTCTGGAGAATTGGTTAAAAGATCTTTTCCATTCTAACATTTAAAATGAAAGATAGAAATAAACACGCATATCACACCAGTTAAACTTTTCATAAGTTATTTTGGAATAAATTTGTCTGACTTAATACTTTGAGCAATCTTTTATTTGTTCTGATTAAAAGTGGTTTTAGACAGTATATAATGTATTATTTAAAGTGGCGTGACATGAAGTGATAATATCTTTTCAATATGATACATTTCAAACTTCAGACGACTACTGTCCCCCATTGTTTAGACTATCTTTGAATATTTTATGAAAAAGAAATCAAACGCGATTCCACCTCCGGTGTCTGGCTTATTTTTGAATATGAAAGCCGAGGGATAATAGAGAAATCTCTATTTAATTAATACATAAGATGAAAAACATATGCTTATATATAATATATCATATGCTGAAATCAATATATCTTAAACAAATTCTGAATTCAATACTGTTCAAAAAGTTACCAAGAAATTATTCATTCATATGAATAAGGTGATTCCTTAATATGCAAGACATTGTTCTTTAACATCATAACAAAATTATACACGTGTAATATATCAGAGAAATTAAAACCTGTCTTTTTAGTACAAGTTCATATATCTAATAAAATGTGTAACTTTCGGCTTCTATAGTAAATTAGTACATATTGTAAATCACTTTTTATTCGCGAGAATCTTAATTTCGCTTTATAACGCGAGTCTGTCTGCTCCTGAAAAATTTTACAATTGAGAAATAAATTCCTTAAATGATGTTTTATAACTTTACAATTGAGAAATAAATTCCTTAAATGATGCTTTATAACTTTACAATTGAGAAATAAATTCCTTAAATGATGCTTTATAACTTTACAATTGAGAAATAAATTCCTTAAATGATGCTTTATAACTTTAGCTTGGTCAAATAAGGTGTTTCGGGGCATAATTTGTAAGTACACGAGATGAAAAATCTATATTAAGGAGGCTGTGGGTCAACAAAATTAACCATCATATTTAACTTATTTTTTTACACATGATATCTTAAGCTGTCAACTATCATTTGGCAAAGAAAAATTTCACACATTTTAGTTTTAACATTTGACAATTTTTGTTTATCTTCATATAGAGCTTCAAGGAGATCATTATAGTCTAAAAATGGCTGCGACCCCCACGGCCTCTTAAACTGTCATTTCTAATGGAAAATTAAGAAAAACAATCATGATATTAATATGGGAGTTTTTTTTCCATATCAGACAGAAAATGTATCAAGATTGCCTACAGTCCTTCAGAAAATGGTAATTTGTATGTTCATGGCCTCTTCTTTAAAACAGTGTCAAATTTAGTCTAGAATAGGTATCGGGACTGCTTTTCATGAAAATACTTTATTTTCTACATAATTCAAATAGAGCCGTAAAATACGGGAAAAAGAAAGTTGAAAGTGATTACAAGTGAGTATTTACAAAAGAAACCACATTGCGCAACAAATAAATCTCTCTTATAAATTCCGAATATCTACATATACCTCGCAAAAATAATGTGTGGCGATATAATTGTGCTATACAGTACTCAAAACATAATCATTCCTTAAAGCCATTGACGCAAAGAAGATTTTCATTTAAGCTGTTAAAATTTCTTTTTGGGCTTATGAGGGCTGGGTGATTGTAGCCATTTTCAGACTTTATTGATCTCCTTCAGGGAAAGAGCATCGATATACAAAAGTGATGAAATTTAAAACTAAAAAGTATGATCTTTTTTCTTTTCAAAATGATGGTTGACAGCTAAGGATATCAAATTTAAAAAGATACATGTAGTTATTATCTGGTTTATTCGTTGACTCCCCAGCCTCCTTATGTTTAAACAAACAACAGATCATTCAAAAAAGGGTTGTTTTGCTCAAATTGTCATTTTTTGTTGTTGTAAGTACATTTGTCTTTGTTTGTTTGATCTGTGTGTGTTTTTGTTTTGTTTTGTTTTTGCTTTTGTTTGTTTCTTTGTTGTTGGTCGGTTTGTTTTGTTTTTTGATCTGATATATTTACATTCTAAAGCACAAAATAAACGGGAATCATTTTGTAATATTCTGGGTATGGTGTTTGGATTCTTGTTAATCCAGAAAAACTTTTAACGACTTAGCATGTAAATATGAATCCTATTTTATTTTCCTCTCAATTATTTACATTTTTTAACAAGAGTTCAAAGGGCAATCATTTAGATATTTTTTTCTTCCATTTGTATCTTTTTACACTAAATAGTATATATACTGTTTCCATCAATAATAAATTCTTAATTTTACCTTCAAAGTTCATGTGGAAATTCAATAAGTGAATTTAGATGACCGACTTTAAAGGGAAGAGGTGATGGTTTTCTATTTGTGTTTCCTTTCGCTGCTGAACTTCGTCGTCCTGTGTTGTCTATTCTTAAAGTAGCTCCAGGACAGGTTTGCTTGGATGGAGAAATACTTATCTACCAAAAACAACGAAGAGAAAATCCCTACAAAATACTAGATACTTTTGATTTCAAGCAATAATGATTCCTTTTTGTCTTACTCGACATATATATTATTAATGACTTTTAATATCTAGTAATCCTATTTCGCATGGCGTGGGATTTAAGGTCTTGTGATCAAAGATGATAATGAACAGATGAAGAAGTAATTAATGAAGAAGAGAATTATTTATTTTTTGTTTAGGTAAAAACTATTCTCACTAAAAAGTTGGAAGAGCTTTTAAGATTTCAAAAGGTGATTAAAGTTTTGACTTTTTTTTTATTTTAAAGGTCACATGAAATGGATAGGGCTTATTTGTAGATTCTTTATATTTAACTAGAGTTGGATTGAAAAACAAGCAATTTTAAAATAGTATACATCTGAAAAAAAAAAATCCTAAATTATTTTCTACCACACGGCAAAATATGAAATAAAATCATTATCTTAAAAAAAAAGTCTTCCATCCCCACGATCCCCATTAAACTCTCTGTACATACATTGTATAGTGTGACTCTTTTTGTTTGTCGTATAAGCAGAATTGTTAGCTAGGATTCAATTTTGGCATTATTAGCCAGAGCGCTGAGATCGCTAAAATTCAATATCGCTAAAAATTAATTGCGTTTTAGTTGTAATAGCTTCTTAAGTGAGCAATTTAAAATCAATAAAATTACTTTTCGCTAAAAATAAAACACCGATTTTGAAGGACAAATTTACGTCTCGCTAAAATTTCTACTTATACGATACCTTTTGCTATTCTAACCAAATTGTCAAGGCAAAATTATTGTAAGTGGCTTATAATATAAAGTTTACACCCCCCGCCCTCCCCCATAAAAAAACAAAAACAGGATAACATGGCTAATCGAAGAAATCTTAGATCCTAGAAATTGTCATATAGATAATTTGGGTCATAATAACTAGAGTATTTTGAAGTGGAAAACTTGCCGTAGATGTAAACTATTCGTTTTTATTTTAAATTCATTTATATAAAATTTATATATTGTATAAAAAAAACAACTATATTAAGTAATAAAAAAAATGTTCATTCCAAACATAGAATCATTTCAATACAATAAAAAAAGTTATATTTAAATTAAGTTGTTGGCGACCTTCGATTGATTGATTGATTGGTTGTATATTGATTAACGTCCCTCTCGAGAATTCGAATTAGATGACATAATGGTTTGTGCTTTTAATGATTAAGTTAAACCTGGATGTTGTATTTTTAATTCTACCGAGTTGTAAATCTTTACATCTTCTATATTCAAGTTCTAAAAACTACAGCAAAATTATTATCGAAATTAATGTGGGAAAAAAACCACAATGAACAGACTACATACCTTTATTTGGTATGCTAAGTTTTACTAAAATCGGACTACATATTATCATATCGAGCATGTAAACAAAAAGTCAAAAGTACTGTTGTTGGATAAGATTTTTGTGTTTTCTATCGACGAGTCTCAATCGAGTTTCTCTAAGTTTATAAAGCCCCTACCTCATAACCAGTATTTTTCATCGAATTTTTTTAAATTATCATAAGAAGACGTTTATAGTTATATTCTCTTAATATTAGAAATAGATATATCTTACATCATCGTCAATTCTGGACTTGTGCTTCGTATTTTTGTCTTCCTGTCGACCATATTTCGTCTTTAAACATTCGTACAGCCCAGAGGGTCTATTTAGAGGGTTGAAATTATCCAGAACTGGCAGCTGAAATTAAAATGCAAGATAAAAAAAATAATTTCTTTTTCTGTAATGAAGAGATTATTATCAATATATGTCATATTTCGAATGAAATACTCTCATAATAATTTGAAAGAGAAAAAACTTATTTTCTATAAAGGAGGGAAAATTAAATTCAGGGTTGAAAGCCCCCAACCACAATCGACACCTTTTCAAAGCTTGCTCTCATGTCCTCTAAAGCATCATCTGAAATGTCATCCATTGTTGAGGTCCCAGTGTATGGAAGGAGTAACTCTTTGGCTGCAATACCCTTTACCAGTAGAGTCCCATTTGGAGCTGGCAGAAACAAGTACCAGCCACAAGGTTTCTCTTCCGGAGTCTGTAGGTTTTTAATCGTTCTATTGTTTCCACTAATACAAGGATTTGGTGACTTTACTTGTCCGACCAGAGCCATTTCCTGAAAAAAAACAATTACTCGTTTACTCCTCCTAGGCACCTGATCCCATCCCTGGAATTTCAATTGGTCTGTGTTTTGTGTCTTTTTCACACATTTGTATTTGTTTTGTGGATTTTTTGCTTAATTGGCTTTTTGTGGGTTGTTTACCGAGAATTTTGCACTCATATGGAGACGTCACCATTTGCCAGTGGAGATCTGCCAAGATTTGACCTATACTAGGCACTCAGACCCATTGAGCAGTAAGGGATCTTTTTCGTGCAAGCATCTACTGGGACCTCGGTTTATACGATCTCATCCAAAGGACCGGTCTCCACGTTCTAAAGTGGGATTCGAACCCACAATGTAATAATTTACTCTTTACTATATAGCAGATGTTCTATCACGCGGGCGATTTTTTGGGGGGAGGTATCGAACATTGTTATCTTCACCATTTAATTCTTATGATGTGTTTAATGTATTCAATGTTTATGACTGATAAAGATAATTCCTCCACCTTTTATAAAGTAATCCGATTCAACTAATATCAATAAATATTTTTAAAAACTTTTATTTGGTTTACATCAGCAATATTATTTTCGCCTTTTTTTTTTCAAAGAAAAAGTTATAAATAATTTTATAGAAAAATGAGTAAGTGGAAAACAAAGGTTGCTTGCTTTGAACCAACCTTTTATGGATATTTATATAATGATTACAATATTACAGGATCTGGTTGCATTCTTATTATTTTCCTTTTTTTTTTTTTTATAAATTAGTCTAAATATTTTTTTTTTATAAAATAAGAATGCAGATTTCTTAAAGAAAAAAATCAATACGTTTTTATAAGGGTAATCTTATGCGGTACCAATTCTAATGCACCATCTGCGCATTTCGACAGATCATGTTAGTGATTTTCATTTCTTTTTGACAGAAAAAAAGACCAAAAATATATTTTAAAATATAATAAAACAGAAAATAGGGCTTTTAATGACTTTTTAGTTGTTAAATATGGTAGCTTTACAATCTTTCACGTTAAGGTCAATGACCTAAGTTTGTCTGACCAGATTATCATTTAATAGTATTCCAAGTATCACTCACAAAGAAGAGGATAAAGCTTGCCATTTCTCTTATCTAGTTTTAATGCAATCACTTCATGAAATCTTTTTAACGAAGCGTTTCAAATTAAAAAAATCAATTTAAAAAATCTCTACGTATATATTACTGATCTATCACTATATTGATTCTTTTTTAAATGAAATGGAACCTTTTAAAAAAAAATAGGAGAACTCTTACTTTTGTAATATTTTTTGTCTATATTTTCTCCAATCAGTGCCAAATCGCAAAGGGGAAATTAATTATCCCGTCTAAACAATGAAGGTAGAATTTTATACCGTTTAAAATTCTTTGAAACATTAATATTACACTGTACAAATGAGTAAATTTTTCTTATGCTTTAGAGATGATAGAAAATGACAGTCGTTTACGTATGACTTTTAGAATGTACTTATATACAACTCAAATCAATTGAAGGTACAACAGCCCCCAAAAAAGTAAGAATGAGACACATCATACATCATTGGTTGTTAGAATGGGACATATCATACATCAATGGATGGGATTAACAGAGTACCTTTTCCATTAAAATGTAGCACAGGGCTTTGAACTGTTGTTGATTTTTCTCCAACTCTTCCCATTCTAGTTTCCAGCAGCTTGTTGCTTGAAGTATCAAAGGCTAACGAAAATTGTCATTATTAAGTTTTTTGTCAATTGTTATCACTTTAGCCAGATTTTATGACTTGATATCAATGTAAATGACCTACCACTCCAAAAACTATGGATTCACAAACATTCTGTAGCGGTATCATATCAGTGATGGCTATTCTATGTATTGGTATGCACATACCAGAGGCTTTGCTTTGGGTTGGAAATGTTTTCATGCTGGTTGATTCCGAATGTACTGTCTATAAAAATTTAACAGATGTTTTGAAAAAAAATTAAAAATACAATGTACTGAACTTTGATTAAATTGTATTCACAATCCCATATGTTACAAAGCATTATTTTAAACCTTACGTATGTTGTTCAAAATATAGCCTTACAAATTGTTCATAGTATGGCAGTTGGGCAGGATTCAGCATTCTTTCTTGTAGATCACATCTAATGGTGATATTTTCACTCTCTAAATTAGAAATATACATGTTTTAATAATCAGACATATATTGTTAACTAAATTGTATACACTGACAAAAATCTATTGAAATTAAAAACAGATATATACTAGAGATATATGTATGACCTTCAGGTATTAGCTGCGATGAGAAAATCCAGTTAAATGATGACGATGGTTTTATTTTATCAAAGTTTGAAAAGCGGACGTTATTAACCCTATTGGAAATTGAAACCAGCCAGGTATTGGAACACTAGGAGTGATTGATGTGGCTGTCCAGCTCTCAAACACCAGTAATAAATCGACAGAGATAGAAGCGTACGGCATTTGTGCTACGTAAACGATGTAACATAGTCCGAAATGCGGACGCAAAAACTCGTGTTTTGAATGACAAAAGAAACAAAAGCGTGGTCGTGATTATATGAATATCATCAACTTTGAATGATTAATCGCTCATTACTTCCTCGGGCTTTAATTACTGTTCAGGTCTCGGTTTTATGTTCATTAAACGCCATTTTTGGAGTCCTTGCAAAGATCATCAACTATAGATGCTCATACGATAATAACAGCTGTATTTTTCAAAATCAATGGTATAGAATAGAATAGAATAGAATAGAATTTATTTCCAATCATGGTCCCACTGGGGACATAACACAGATACAAGTATATTATCACATAAAATAGAGACAATGTACATAATGAAACATTAAGTAATATGTTTAAAACATAATCCCTTATCGATAAATAAATAGTTAATAGATAAATAAGATATTCTAGTCTCACTCCCGATGAAATTTTGAAATTAAGGTAGTCCGATCCTCAGGTTTATAAAATTAGCAGTTAAGTAATCGAAAATACTCACAAAAGTATCTCTTAATTCACAAAGTTGTGTAAATTTATCCACTGTATTTCTTTAAAGTTAAAGATTAAAGTTAATCATATTATAAAAGGAAAACTGTCAAATCTCTAATAGTTTTGCAGAAAAAGCGAATTGGGATATCAGCAATGTATTTTTTAATTGCAAATTGATCAACAAATATATTCAAGGTTAAAAAACGATAGGTATATCCAGGCATTCAGAGAAATTGTCAATTTTTATACTTATTTGGTATTTTTGTCTTCTTTTTCCGTTATGTATTCTATAATACATAGTGTAAAAGACTTTTTCTATCATTGCAAGACACCACAAATCACTTCTTATTTCATATCATGCTAATAAGCATTGGTATCTAAGGCTGGATTCAAGAAAATCCTATTTCTCTAAAACTATATGTATTTTTTCTCCTTTTATAGGGTACAAATGTCAACTTTTATAAGACCTTTTCTAAAACTTCCAAAACCCTTGAATCTTATAAAGATGAATAAAATGAAAATTGTTGCAAGAAAAAATTTCATTTTCAAGCTTTATTTTGATCCATTTCAAATTAAATATTAATTTTTGGAGCTATCCTTCCTGGCTGATGACCGAATATCCTTAAGATTCTTAAAAAAGTAAATGTTTAATTTAATGTTTCAATTGTCAGTATTGAAATGATTTGCAAATATCTTTCACGGTCAACATGAATAAATTGGGCTACATGAATTTTCTGTTAATTGATTTAAATTTAAATATCTTTGATTTTTTATTTTGTGGAGTATAGTACTAAATAAACTCAGTGTATCTGACATGTTATTCCATTTGAGATATCAATGACTTTACATGAGTTCAAAAAATACATTCTTTATAATATATTAAATATATACACATGTATTTATATCAGTATATTATGTGGGTAAATAAAGGAAAATTCATTGACTTCATAGAATAATGTCCACAAACCACTTAATGATTCCCCGGGCAATATTAAGTGTAAATGTTCGCTGTCTGTGTTGAAATCTAGAAGCCAAGCATTGAAAAAGTTGTGCAGACTTTGGCTCTCTACAATGAAAAGATAAGCTTTTCAATGACATTGCAAACATGACTTATTTTACTAGCTTGAATGAGATAATATAGTTGTATGAAAGAGAGGGGGTCTTAGATTGGAAGATTATACATGTATTACGATGATACAACCTCCATCTACATGAAGTACATCTATTAGTCCACTCGCTGGGCTGTTACAGGAAACCGTACTGCTTTGACTATCCCCAAGATCTGTAGACCACGAATCAACGATCACCAACTGCACCCTCTACAAGTATTTACAAATTGTACAGATTCTTTGGTTACTGTTTCCTTGCTTCATTTACCAGGTATTCAAAAAATTATTTTTTCAGTCTGAATCATCAACTTGCAAAATGATGATTGGCGCATCTTGGAAAAATTCTCGAATATGCAAATCGGTGACGTAAACCCAAATAACATAGGTTGCGATAATTGTCTAATCAAGATATCTAATTGAAAAGAAAAAAAGTTCTCCATGCATATGCTGAGTTTGGGAAGCTAAATCAAATTGATTATATTAACATTCAAATTGAGATAAACGCTTAATTGAAAAGAAGACTCGGTAATTTAAATCAATTACCAAATGAGGATAGCATCAATTCGAAAAGCTGAAACTAGTATGAATTATAACACACAGGTGATAGCAAGATAATGAAGATTGTTTATACAGGTATTATTACCAGAGAATCTCCGTGAAAAAAATATGAACATTAATTCTTTGATATATAAACCGGCGCGCCACTGCACCCTATTAAAGGTCATCATGATAAATAATGCATCTTTGCAAGCTAATGGTTTCAAGTCCACTCTAAACGAGTGAACCAAATAAACTTGGCTATTAGAAAGATATCTATGTTTGATATACTGCGACATTTTTTTTTCTAAACACACCCTCTTTCAAGGTTGCTTCGTGTACACGGATCTCATTTTCCTTTGTTACAATTCTTGTTTTAAGTTTGGTGATTTCAAAATGCTTCAATTAGCCAGGAAAGCAACCAGTGAGCCTGAGTAAAACACACAAAAATATATTATGTAGAAATAGGATGTGATGTTTCTTGGAATACAAACTGACAAAAAAGCAGTCTTTTCACTGCCATATGAATTTGACAGATAGACCAATTTTATGACAACTGCAGTAAATACCTAGCAGTTCACTTGCTTCCTAAAAAATGAATATATGAATAAAAATAATGGTGATATACTGTTATTATAATGCATGTATACTATACTGTATGTACTTTATAATATTGTTTACGATGTGATTGCTTTACGTCCCATTCGAGAATCTTTAACTCGTAAAGAGAGTCACAATGTACCAATGAATGTTTTAAATATAGAACTTTACTCGGCACTCAGGCCAAGATCAGTGAGGGTTCTTTGTTATGCAAATGCCTGCCGTGCCACGGGGCCTCTGTTTATAAGGTCGCACCAGAAAGACCCGTTTCTTTCACTTCAACGTAACGAACGCTTGGCGAAAGAACAGTTGCTACCTTTTTCCCTGATTAAGTAAGTCATGGTCGTGGTTCGAACCCATGGAACGAGTGCTTTACCGACTGAGCTTCCGTAAAGGCTACAATGTGGTGAAGAAACTTTTATATATCATACATATGCAATATATAAGCATTGTTTTGGAAAATTTTACACAAAATGTTGAATCTTGTAAGGGTCCCAACCTATTCGCTTCTCAAGAGCATGCCCAGGGTACGATCAGTTTTAAAACAGGCATATTTTCCACAAATAAGTTGGTGTCGCAGAGATTTAAATTCACTAGTTTAAAGTCGGTATTTTGTTAAGATGACCTTTAGCAAATACAATCTTTCATTGAGTTATATTTTTGCTGACTTGCTTTATATCAATTGTTAGGCCTTTGTTTTATACTGAATTTGCCTATGTATTGTTCTGAGTACTTGACGTTCAATTCATAGGACTAAAGGCGGGTTTGACCGCTAAACAGGGGATGTTTACTCCTCCTAGGAACCTGATCCCATCTTTTTAAATTTCATGGAGGTTCGTGTTTATGCCCTGTTAACAGATTTGTTTTGTTTGTAGGATTTTTGACGTCGATCAATGTTCATTATAAATCTTCACTTTTCATTGATAATCATAAATGTGGAGCCATGAAGTTCCTTTTTAACTTAAAAATGAAAAAAAAAATGTTTCAAAAACCGCACCGAATGACTTTTCAATATTTCTTAATCATTACAATATTCTACAATTTAAGGTGAAGATAAGGAATTGCGATCGAACTAAAGAAAATCTGTAAAAACAATACAAATCCGTAAAGGGGCATGACACACGGAACAGTGAAATTTTAGGATGGAATCAAGTGCCTAAGAAGACTAAGAATCCCCTGATCAAAAAGACTTGCATACATTTATGCAAGTTGAATTGGAAATAGTCCCAATCTTCTGATATACATGTTAATGTACAATACTCATAATTAAGTTTCTTGAAGATGTATATATTATAGCTCATAAATTGAAGTTATTCTGGTGAGTATATAGAAATACTTCAGAATTTTGTTTTAAAAGTTCATCAGGGTTGACATTGCACTGCAAAGGATAATTTTTGTTACAAGTTCTTGCCTTTAAGTTAGTGAGATCACTTTTGTCCAGTGCCTCTTCTATCTCCTGTTGCATCTTTCTAGGTGGTCTTGTTGTGAGAAGGATGATCTCGACTTGCTGGAGAACTCCTCGAATCTTCACACAAGGACATGGGAGATAAAGTAAATTAAAGCGAATGCTTAATTCAGACAAGTCAAGTAATTATGGATAAATATAATGTTTAAATACATGATACTTTGGTCTTTTCACTAACATATTTAATCATTATAGTTCAAGTTGGTCTTTTCACTAACATTTAATCATTTTAATTCAAAAAAATAAAATGCATGATGAAAGTAAGAAAGTAAGCATCAGTTATAAATTGCAGGGACTTTTTAAAACATTCCAAAGTTTTTATGCCCCCGTAAACGAAGTTTCGGGGGTATATACTTTTTGTCGTGTCCGTCCATCTGTCTCTCTGTCTGTCTGTTTGTATGAATGTCCGCAAAAACTTTAACCTTGCCCATACCTTTTGATTTAGCGGAGCTATGGCATTCATATTTCACATTGTGTATTTCCTGTGACAAGACCTTTCTTTGGGTACCACCAAATTTGACCTTGACCTTGGAGTTTGGCCCACTTTTACACAAAAATTTTGAACTTTTACTTTGGCCATATCTATTGAACAGTAAATAACAGGACATTTAAACTTGACATAAATATTTTTTGTTGGTTACCAACAATTTTGACCTTTTGACCTTGACCTTGGATATTTCTGCACTTAAGAAAAAATTTTAACCTTGGCTATAAATTTTGAACGGTAAATGCTAGGGCTTTCATACTTCATATATGTAATCCCTGTGAAACGACGCTTTATTGGGTACCAAGAACTTTGACCCTTTGACCTTGACCTTGGAGTCTGAACCATTTTTACACAAAAATTCCAAACTATTCTTTTGGCCCTAATTTTTAAACGGTAGATACTAGGAATTTCATATTTCAAATATCAATTCTTTTTTGGCAAGACCTTTCATTTGAAACCAACAACTTTGACCTTTTGATCTTGACCTTGGAGATTTCCGAACTAACTAAAAAACTTTAACCTTGGCCATAACTTTTGAACGGTGAGGGCTAGGGCTTTCATACTTGAAATATGTTATCCTTGTGAGAAGACCTTTCATTGGATATCAACAATTTTGACCCTTTGACCTTGGAGTTTGACCTACTTTTTACAAACTTTAACCTTGGCCATAACTTTTGAACAGTAGGGGCTAGAGCTTTAATGTTTCACATATGTAATCCTTGTGACAAGACCTTTCCTTGGAATCAAGAACCTTGATCCTTTGACCTTGACCTCGGAGTTTGTCTTACTTTTTACAAACTTTAACATTGACCTTAACTTTTGAACGGTAAAGGCCAGCGCTTTCATACTTCCCATATGTAATCTTTGATACAAGGCCTTTCTTTAGAAACCAGCAACCTCGACCCTTTGACCTTGACCCCAGAGTTTGTCCTACCTTTTAAAATGTAAACCTTGGTCAAAACCCTTGAACAGGTGGTGCTAGGGTTTTATATTTAACAATTGTATTTCTTGTGAAAAGGCCTTACTTTAGGTACCAACATATTTGATCTGCATTTGAGAAAGGTTAACCTTCGCTATGTTGCCATACGGGGGCATCAGTGTTTCACAAACACATCTTGTTTTTAGAGTTGCTGTTTTTAGATGACACACATCTAAAAAATTTATATGAATTGATTTAAAATACTGAGAAAAAAGAAAAAAGTGCAAATAATTTTGGAATAAACTTTTGCTTTATTCATATCTAAAGCATTTACCAGAACACATTTAGCAACACTCAACAACCTACCGCTGCCAGAAGCGATCGATGTATAACTAGGTTAATTACGAATCAATAATCTGCTAATCACCCACCCCCTTGACCAGTAACATCGCACTCAAGACTCTCCGAAGAGCGTCATCTATTTGATCAGGACAAATTAGTCTTCCTAAGTTATTAAACCAACCTTTATTACAAGGGTAATGATGTATTCGTGCTTTGTTTATACAACGACCATTTCCTACATCAAAGGCTTTCTTTTAACAACATTGTAACAAATGAATCATTTATCAAGATACTGGTCATAGGCCCTGTTCAATCTTTATCCCCAAATTTTCGAATACCTATATAAAAGCAGAAGGCTTAATTAATATGCCATCAATATACCAAAAGCTCTACTGCCTTCAGTCTGGATTTCAGTTGGAAAACTATGGCTAAATAAATTAACAATTCAAACATTTGTAAGATATTTACACCCTTTTTTGACAAAAGATTTCATATAATGTGGTTTCCAGGACATTGTAGGAAATGAGTGAAAGAATCCCAAGAAAAAATTCCAGTCAATGGATTGGTCTATTCAAAACATTTTTTTAAAGTGTGTTATGTTCAAAAAGATTTTTCCAAAATAGTGTAGAAGGAAATGAATTGCTCTACTTGTATTTCTAGTAGTTCAATCCCCATTGTTTCCCTCAACATTGATTTTTTAAGCCAGGTGATGCTGCAATCCATTGTGATTACGGAAGTGTTACTGAGCTTCCATCTTTGTTTATTCTTTCCTGTCAATGTTTTTGTGCGAGTTTTCTGCATAAAAATAAAGTTCGACATGTTCCTAATACATGTACAAGTGTTTCAATGAGGATTGTCAATTACGAAAAAGAACTCCCGGTACACTGTATAATTCTGGTAGATAAAAAAAACTTTTATGAGTAATCAGACAATAAAAAATTTGTAATCACTTTCCCTGAGATGTACGAAATTGTGTTTGAGCGTACACGGTAGTTGATCCATGTCAATATTTTCCACGATACTTAATAGATCATGCTTTATGTAGTTGATTTGATTTAAAATTATTTTTTATACTCTTTATGTAAGATTTTTTTTCGCAATTAATCAATAAATAGAGAGTGTACGATTTTTTTAAAATTTGAAAATGTACTAAACTGATTTCACTAACCTGAGGACTAACACATAAAATATACTTAACTTGAAAGCTAATTAAAGAGAGAATTTATGGGAGTTGTGCGATTGCATGTGCTACCTGAAGACTATTCTGCAACATTTGTCTTTTAAACTGCTTGCAAGCCTCTTCAATTGCTCTTGTGACAGTGCCTTCCGTCTCAGACGCCATATTTCTGCCATTCAAAGAGGATTGTAAGTCCTTTATCGCGCTTTGTATTCTTGCATAATTACTCTTTACATGCGACAGCGGTAACAAAATCTATAAAAGAGGCAAAACACATTTGGATTCGCACGAACCTTGTCAGATTTAAGCCGCATTATATCATGCTAATGCGAAGTACTTTGTCATGAACCATGGAAATTAGGCGCACCAGTGAAGACGTAAATAGACATCTAATATGAATAAATGTTGTAATCCTGGGTGAGAAGAATAATCATATCTCAAGCCAATTTATTGTCAAAATATGCTTGAAAAATAATAACTGCGGAAGCTTCTTATCTGAAATTTGATTTTATTGGGAGAAATGAAAATTTACACACTGTTAACATGAACGCCAGTGCCTTTTTTGGATAAGAGATAAGAGAAACATTTAAAACTGAAATATCAATTGCATGTAAAAATAATTGTTTTTATATCAATACTCCAGGATTATGAAATTTTCTTGTGGCTCTTCAAACTAACAGTTTAAGTTAAGTTCGTTTTAATCAAAACTTGATTACTGTATTTAAACTTCTTGTAAAAATTTCATAATATTATTTAAATATGAGCATAGGAATTTCAGACATCCTGCAATAAGCAAAAAAGTGTGCTGTGGTGTTTTGAATTTGATGGACAATTTCATGCCTAATAACTACAAGAAGTCAAAGAATCAGGCTTTATCATAAAATTATTAATTTGCTTCTATGTTTTCTATTTTTAAACATAAAACTCTTTTTTTTATGATGATGATGATGATTCTGAAGATGTTTTTTTTTTTATTATGTAAGATTTCAATATCAATACAATGACTTTTTTTGTTTTGTTGGAAATTAAACATTATTTTTTAAAATTATTTTGTTTGGTCTATTACCTCTGGGTAAGACAAAAAGGCTACTATTCCAAACAAAGGCATTCTGGACGGCCCTCCAATGTTACAGGCCACAGAGAAGAAATCGTTCATAGCCTCAGCAATACCGTCTACCATAGCTGAATCATGAAGAAATCCATTGATGTCCACTAGCAAGATCCTGGCTGAAAAAATAAGAAACAATCGTGTTGTTTTCATTGCTTTGTTGAAACAAAGGAGATCGCGTACCTATCAATTTTATCGAAATTTTCAGTAAAGAAAAAAAATAACACGCAATTTTCAGTTAATTAAAAAAAATAATAACACGTGCATTACGAATTTTTTTTTACTGAAAATTTCGGTAAAATTGATGGATACGCGGACTCCTGTGGTTGAAAGAACAATCTTTGAAACACAGTTGGTATTTTTTAAATGTATGTTGTGTTCATTGCAGATTACCGGTGCTAATATTTAAATTCATTTAAAAATGTTTGTTGTATTTACGAAAACTTGCTTTTTCTTATATTAAATTTTCCCCTCTTTTGTTGGGAAAATATATTCGGATAAAGGTACATGTCAATCCTAGGTCGCATGACCATTAAACCATGAAATAAAGGCTTAAAGCACGTTTAATTCAAAATCGTTATGTTTTTCAATAAAAGCAAATTCTCTTTCTAGCCTACTAACTTTGATGATCAATGTATCCTTTTTGTGAAACGTGATGATCTTCTCTGTTTTCTTTTGTGCTTTTGATTTTATTTCTTCTAGAATTGGTAATGTGATCAAGTTTGGCGACAATTGACTTTGACGAAAGGGGCATCATGTTGTATTGTTCTACTTTCATTTCGATCTGTCGTGCGCTTCATTACAAGCTATAATAATTGCAGTAATTGACTATATAATATTAAATGTGCAGATGCAAATTTTTTAGCATGTTCCTATGCCTAAAAGATTTGATTCTGTGGCATTAGGTGACAAGTTAGATAAGCATTTATACATATACAGCTTATATACAAAAGTAAATGGCATTTAAAGAAATTTCCCCCAAGAAGTAAAAATAAAATAAAGATATATTTATTTAATTTTTATAATGATTATCTTTTTCTTTGCAGACCCTTAGCTAAAGAAGATGATATAAACTATGCCGGGGATGATCAAACCTGGCTGTTTTCCAAGTAGAGTCCGAGAATTCTTTGGAATATTCATATTCTTGTTTCTTGTGTAATGAATAAATATCTTTCAAATTGACTGAAAAGAAAAAAAATGAAAATGAAAACAACGAAGAATCAATGTTTACATATCAATGTACAAAGCGGGCCCATCTTGGGTAAAAATAAACCGGGTTTATCATTTTGCAATCTTGAATCAAATTACCTATGTGAAGTTCTCAATATGTCTACTGTTTTGAGTATCTTTGATTTAATTCTGTTCTTGCAACAATTCATTTCATGCATCTTAATAATTATTATATTTAATTAACTTTTTTGTAAAGACTTGTAAATAGTTGAAATTTGTACTCCATATTAAGCTTAATAGTACAAAAGAAATGCATGTTTAGAAGAAAGAATTTCTTTCAAACTAGTCTTTGATATACCATGGTTATTAGCATGATATTGTGATTGTGATGTTTTGCAATGGTAGCACATAAAGTTTTTACATTTGATAAACTATAAACACAGATTCACATTTGTAAACTATAATTTACATTCGTGAACTATACTTAAGATTTGTTGATCATAGTTTCACAAATCGTGAAACTATGTTTATCAGATAACCTTTGTTTTACATTTGGTAATTATAGATTCGGTTGTAAACTACACATGTAGTTAACTATCATTAAGACTTATAAACTATATTTTAAAACAGATGTACATGTATAAAACTATACTTATTGGTCACTAACTATAGTTTCGAGAGATAAACTATGATTCACATTTGCCAATCATAGTTATCATCGTTAACTATAATTCACACTCGTAAATTATAGTTAAGAGTTGTTAAATATAGTTTATAATTCTTTACACGTGGTCTGATAGCTTCAAATTTTCGCAGCACCGATGACGAGCAGCAATGCATGTGTGTCACTGGCAAAAAATCGAAGTAAAAACAATATAAAACAAGACAGGGCTGTAAAGTATAATTTACAAATCATGAAACTATATTAGATAAACTATATTTTGCTATGGCATATGGCACGCCAAATTCACAAAAATGAGATAAACCTAGTTTCACAATTGATAAACTACGTTTATCGACTGTAAACTATAGTTTACAAACCGTAAACTATAGTTAACGATTCGTTAAGTATAGTTTTCATCTGTAAAACTATATTTAACGGTCGTTAACTATAGTTTACGAATGCTAATCTAAGTTTATCTGTCTGAATAAAGCGTTAACAATAGATTTTGTTGATAAACATAGATTCACGTTTGTAAACTATAGTTTACAATCGTAAACTATAGTTAAGAGTTGTTAATCATAGTTTCACAAATCGTAAAACTATATTTATCAGATCGTTAACTATAGTTAACGGTTTGTAAACTATAGTTTACAAATCGTGAAACTGTATTTATCAGATAATCTATGTTTTGCAATCGCAAATGATTGTTTTCGGTGTTAAGTATGGTTTACGGTTGTGAAACATAGATTATCGCGTTAACTATGGTTTACAGATGTAAAATATAGATTAACGTTGTTAACTATAGTTTACAGTCCGTAAACTAGGTTTATCGCTGAAACTATGATTATCTCATTTTTGTGAATTTGGCGTGCCATAATGGCACGCCAAATTCACAAAAATGAGCAAAACATAGTTTCACAGTTGATAAACTAGGTTTATCGACTGTAAACTATAGATTACGAACTGTACGAATGCTAATCTAAATTTAGATTTTGTTGATAAACAAAGATTCACGCCTGTAAACTATAATTTACAATCGTGAACTATAGTTAAGAATTGTTAATCATAGTTTTACAAATCGTGAAACTATATTTATCAGATCTGATCGTTAACTATAGGTAAGAGTTGTTAACCATAGTTTACAAATCTTGAAACTTTATTTATGGTTTCGTCAAAGGTCAACATGTCTAAAAGATTATTTTTGAAAAAGCTCCAAAACTATGTGTGGTATAAGGTCAAAGCGTTTACAGTTTATAAATATATCATTGATTGAAAGTCACTTGATAACAAATATTTTTAAAAAGATTTTTATTTGAGAAAAATTGTATCAGAAAATGCGCATATTTTTAAAAAATGCACCTGCTTAATTCTGTCCTTTTTGTGAAAACTATCATTGCAGAAATAACATATGTTTATCATTGAAGGGCAAGTTGGACGTGAATGGTCTCTGAAAGGCTGTTATTGGAAGCATGACATGTATAACGACAAGACCCCTATTATCCGCCATTTGCAATATACTTTCACTTTCAACTTAACATTTGGACAAAATAAACAGGGAAAACAACTTTCCAGAGGCTAGCCAAGTCCAACTTGCCCTTCATTGATAAACATATTTCGTTTCTTCAATGATGGTTTTCACTAAGAGCACTAATTTTTCTCAATTAATATTTTTTCCAAGTATATTTTTATCAAGTGATACTTTCTATCTGTTGAGCAATAAAAAATTTATAAACTGTAAAAGTTTTACCTTTATACCTCACATAGTTTTGGGGCTATTGTAAAAAAAATTTTTTGAACATGTTGACCTTTGACGAAACCTTAACTGTACTTTACGATCCAGTTTACGGACCGTAAACTATAGTTTACGACTGTGAAACTATGATTAGCTCATTTTCGTGAATTGAGCCTGCCATATACACATGTATCTTGTACCAACGGAAGGAAAAGAATTAAGAGAATATCTGTTTGTAAGTATGGAATGTAAGAAAAGAAACATAACTCTCTCT
>NW_026934639.1:0-75000 GCF_032062105.1 Saccostrea cuccullata | reverse complement strand
ACAGAAAATACAGTAATAGAAAATTCTCATGGTAGAAATAGTTGAGAACACATTTGTTTTCAAATTTTGAATTGATGTTTCGTCAGTTATAAATTTATGTAAAAATACATTCATACTTGTAAAGTCCTCTGTTAAATATTGATTATATTTTTCCAGGACTTTGAGGCCTTGACCCCTAACCTGTTAGCGAGGACCATAGAGACAGTGGAGGGAGGGGGGTTAGTCGTCCTCCTCATCAAAACAATGACCTCTCTCAAACAGCTCTATACAATGACAATGGTAGGTCATATCCCAGGTTGAGGATGCATCAATCTAAAAAAAAAAAAGAAAAGGGGAAAGTAAACTTGTCTCTCAAATGAAATGCTGACTTGCATTTATATATATATTTATAATTTTCACTGAAAATTGAAAAAAAGATAAGCATACATTTGCAGTATATATTTTGTTTCTACATCAATGAATATATTTTATGTGAATTTAAGTAATATTATACTTCTAATAAGTTTTTTGTTTTCCTAAAGGATGTACATTCAAGATTCAGGACAGAGGCTCATCAAGATATTGTTGGAAGATTTAATGAAAGGTATTGTTGAAAATATTTTGAAAAGAAACAAATTTAATTCTACTAGGAACCTAAGTCAGTAAGACTAAACAACAAACATGAACTCAAATAGAAATACAATAACAGTATAAAGGGACTTAGACCTACCAACCAGAGGGTTAAAATTATTCTTAAAAATTGATAAATTATAAACATACTAATGCATAAATTGTTCACCACATTTTAAATACTGTCTCTAGCTAAATACCGTTCAATATAGCTTATTTAATTTTTTTTTTAAATATTGTTTTGTGTACCACATATGTATCAATTTGTTCAAACAGTAACAATTTTGTTTCACATTTCAGATTTTTACTTTCACTGGCCTCCTGCAAGAATTGTATAGTCATTGATGACCAGTTTAACATTCTACCTATATCATCACACATGCTCAACATCCAACCTGTTCCTGCTAAGTCTATTGTGAGTAATGCTTAACCAGGGAACATTTTACAATTTAACAGCTTAAGGGAGAGAATGACGGATTTAAATTAGTTAATAATAATTCCTAGTAAGCCTGACAGATCGTCACAGGGTTGAAAATAGCACGTACAGCAAATAAGTGATATTAATTCATAGAGTAATGAATTTTTTAGGGATCCCAACAGCAGTTTCTAGAAATTATTTCACCTAAAAGAATTCAAAAAAGCCAAACTCATTATTGTAGCATTTATTTTGTGTAAATCGTGGAACCCTGTTGTATTTTGATGTTGACAGGAAGATGTGCCGGCCAGAGAGGTGGAGTTGAAGGATCTGAAGGAATCGTTACAGGACACTCAGCCTGTAGGAGCCATCATCAACTGCTGTAAAACTCTGGACCAGGTCAGTCAATAAATCATGTATAAAAGGCTCAATTTAAATACTGTATGAAAATACTGGATAGACTATGTGCAAAAATAAAACTCCTGCAATTGGATACCTAAGTGGAAATTATACAAATTTTACATATGTACATTAACTTCTCTGTAGCTAATGTGTCAGTTAATTAGTAAGTTTTTAGGGAAATGCATTCCAAGTTCTTTTCAAGTGATTTCCTTTCCTTTTATGATGTTTTCTTGCTTACATGAACTTGAACATGTACTGGTAGGTTACAGTCCAGGGGTTGAATATCCCATATCACAGTTAACCATCATACTTGTACCATTGTTATCATACACCTGTATTATTTTGATAGGGTAAAGCACTTCTAAAGTTCATTGAAGCAATATCTGAAAAGACACTGAGAAGTACTGTGATTATGACTGCAGCTAGGGGGCGTGGCAAGTCAGCAGCTCTGGGGCTGGCCCTATCAACTGCTGTAGGATTTGGGTATGGTCATTTTTTTTTTCTTTTTTTCACAAAAACTGTGTCTATTTACATGAACTTTGCAAAATTCATGTACAAAATAGAAAAGAAAATGACATGTTGCAAAGAATGGTATTCTTATATTTTTAGTTAATACATGTATTGAAACTTTAAATAACTACAGGTATATGAGTCTTTTCCTAATGATTTTCAGGTACTCCAATATATTTGTCACTGCACCTAGTCCAGAAAATTTGAAAACTTTGTTTGAGTTTGTCTTCAAAGGATTTGATGCTCTAGAGTACCAGGTATTATTCTGTGTAATTATTACCCTACAATAGACCTTTCAGACCAGTAGTCACATTTATTTCATCAATTTGAATTGTTTTTTTTTCAGGAACATATGGATTATGAAATAATTCAGTCCACAAACCCAGACTTCAACAAAGCTATTGTCAGAGTAAACACTTTTAGAGAACACAGGCAAACCATACAGGTATCACTTTTGCAATATATACTTTCTGATCTAAATGTTAACTGCATCTTGTAAGCTTATAACAGAATTATATTTATGTCTAACAGTACATCCACCCAACGGATGCCCACAAACTAGGACAGGCTGAATTAGTGTGTATAGATGAGGCAGCAGCCATACCTCTTCCTTTGGTGAAGAATCTTCTAGGACCATACCTGGTGTTCATGTCCTCAACTATCAATGGGTAAACTAAAACAGTTACTCTGTAGATCTATAGATTATGTTTTTTCTACTACATTTAAACATTTTGTACCTAAATACAGTTGGTCATTCAACTCTTCTCAATCACAAAAGATATTTACAAAATAGTCAAAAAATTGTAAGGTTATTGTTATAATGAAAGTGTATAAATGTCTAAATGAGACATTGTTTTCTAGATATGAAGGCACAGGTCGCTCCTTGTCACTAAAGCTGGTCCAGCAACTGAGGCAGCAGTCTAGTACATACGGAGGAAGTTCAGCAGAAGTCCAGAAGACACTCAACATGACCAAGAAAGGGGAGGGTGTGTCATCTGCCTCAGGTAGGGGGATATGTCACCTCTGAAGTCAAAGAATGTACACATCTACACTTATTCTGGTAACAAAACAGATTTTGGATGACAACAAGCAAATTATGAAATACCATTAAAGAGATATGAAAAAATGATGAGGGTTTACTTAATTTTTTGTTAATTGTGTGTATTCTCTGACATTTGATTTAAGGTCGTGTTCTTCATGAAGTGGTCCTTAATGAATCTATAAGGTACGCCAATGGGGACCCAGTAGAACAGTGGCTGTATGACTTGCTCTGTCTGGATGCTGCAAATGTCACCAGAATTTCCTCAGGCTGTCCTCTTCCTGAATCTTGTGACCTGTACTACATTAACAGGGACACTCTGTTCTCCTATCACAAAGCATCAGAAGCCTTCCTTCACAGAATAATGGCTCTATATGTGTCATCTCACTATAAGGTCAGTTTTAGTACAACCTACAGAAAAATACATTCTTTTTAAAGTGTTTCATTTAACTTTGATACAGAAATGTTCATAGTTTAATTTTAAAGTAATTCTCTTTGTATTAACACTATTTATTCATTGATTGTAACAATAAATGATTCTTTCTTTTGAGGATACACAGTTAGAAATTCTCTTTTTTGATCTACAATGTACTTGTCATTTTAGAACACTCCCAATGACCTTCAGTTACTGTCAGATGCACCTGCTCACCATATCTTTGCACTGCTTGGTCCAGTCGACCCAAATCAGACATCGCTCCCAGAGGTCCTATGTGTGCTCCAGGTAATTGGCCGTTTATTCTTTTAAGAAAATAATATTTTAAGAAGGATTGTGATGTGTAGTACATGGAAGAGACAACAGATGTATAAGGTGTCTAGAAAGTCAATTGTAATACATTGTCTTTTCAAGCTTTGCCTCTGTTTTTTTAAGGTGTGTTTGGAAGGAGAGATTTCTAAAGCTTCTATCATGAACAGTTTGTCAAGGGGGAAAAGAGCTTCTGGTGATTTGATACCGTGGACCATCTCCCAACAGGTTTGCCTGTTGCAGCCAAAATTCAGTTTTAGAGATAAAATTATAAACTCTCTCTATTAATCATAATAATGAAATTATCGAGAGTTCATGTTCGTCCTTCATTGTTTAAGTATATTTAGTAATCAAGTTGATTTCTAATTTAAAGTTTCAAGATCATGATTTCCCCGGGCTATCAGGGGCAAGGGTTGTAAGGATAGCCACACATCCAGACTATCAGTCAGTGAGTAAAATTTAATGAAAATCACATTTACAAAATGTTCCTTCATGTAAGCACTTTTTGCAAATTTTTTTTTTTCACCAGTAAAATAATTAAATATGCTTCATTCTGTGAAATCGCTAATTTTCATGGGAGTTTAAATTTTCAAAAAAAGTTTTTTAAAAAGTCATTCTGTGATTGTAGGAGCCCTAAAATTCATGTTCTCCATGTAATATTTAAATTTCAAAATACAAAATGTTTCTTCAACTGCAAAAAAAATTTCCCACAAAATATAATTTTTAGTAACAATGTCAGATATTAGGTTCTAAGCTTTTATTTTGCCAATGTTATTTACAGATGGGTTATGGCAGCAGAGCTTTGTCCTTGTTAAAGCAGTACTATAAAGGGGAGGTGGTCAGTTTGTCCGAGTCTGTAGACACAGAGCCCGAGACCAATGTAGTAGATGACCAGGTACGAACAATTGTAATACAGCAACACATGCTTATGCTACAAAATCATCATTACAAGCAAAAGTAAGAAATGCCTACCTGATATGAAGATAAAAGTTTAATATACCAGTACAATGTACTTAGAACATAGTTTTAAAACCAAGACACTTCATAATATTGTTGTATATTATAATGAAACAGGAGGTGAATTTACTTGAGGAAAGAGTGACTCCCAGGAAAAACCTTCCTCCACTGTTGATGAAGTTGAATGAGAGAAAACCAGAAAAACTGGATTATTTGGGAGTGTCTTATGGATTGACATCAGGTTTACTCAAGTAAGTAAATGAAATAAAATCAATGTCTTCCAAGTACTAGTATATCTTAATTTGTTTGATATTGTACATGTTTTTACTTGTATTTTTTTTTTCAAATTGTTGTATCCATATACAGATATGTAAACTTGGATGCAACAATATGAAAGAATTGAATTTTGTGGTGAATATTTTTAGGTTCTGGAAGAAAAATGGATTTGCACCTGTGTACTTAAGACAAACGCCTGTAAGTTTAAAGCATTTGTTGCTTTTTTTACTCTAAAATTTTAACAGTTGTTAGGACTAGATGGTGTATTATGAAGACCTTCCAAGAAATAATGTACACATTTCTTTTCTTGATAGAATGACCTGACAGGTGAACACTCCTGTATAATGTTACACCTGTTGACTGAAGAGGAGGGGGAGGAGGAAAGGAAACAAGAGTCATGGCTACAAGCCTTCTGGAAAGGTACACCGAACATATTTATATATAAGGAGTATATGTACCAATATTTAGATATTGTGTTTTAGTTTTTATACTTGATGGATAAGTGTAACTTATTTTTTGTTATCATCTTGCTCCTCATGGATCATATGAACTCTTGTGCAATTATGAGTTGAGATTGTATTATCTGTTTTAGCAAACATGTACATATATCTAACATTTTCCTTAGTTATTACTCTAATGAAAAAATAAATCTGACAAACTGCTCTAATTGTTTCTCATAGCTTAAAATACTTTTTTTCCCTTTAGAAATATGACACTATACTCATTCAATCAAACATTAAGATTTATTTTCACATCAGAGATATGAAGCAACACATATAGAGCTACAAATATTTTTTGCTTAAATCAAGGTGGTCCATATCAACTTTTAGAAATTTGTAATCACAAACTATGTGTAATAAATACATGTATGTCAGAACAGTTAATAAAGCATGTATGTATAAACTGAAGGTTTAAAATTGAATTTATGCAGAAATTGAAAGCGAGTTATCGTTGTAGAATATTATGTGTTTGTTTAATATATTTTGACATTTACTACAGATTTCAGAAGGCGATTTGTGTCCCTGCTAGCATACCAGTTCAGAAATTTCACACCGTCCATGGCTCTTAGTATTCTGGACCAGAAGCAATTCAAATCTGGCAAATCAAGTATGTTTTATTAAATAACATCATGTTTTATTCACATTATCTTGTAGTATCATTGATGGTATTTGGAAGAAAGCTCATTGTATTTGTCCGTCTCTTTTGTAGATTTGTCGGTACAAGAACTAGAGTTGTACTTTACTAAGTACGATGTGAAGCGTTTAGAGCTGTATGCCCAGAACATGGTGGACTATCATTTGATTATAGATCTTCTGCCCCCCATCAGTCGTCTCTACTTCCTGAATCAGATCAACGTTCAACTCAGCATCGTACAGAGTGTAAGGCACTGATTTCAAACAAACACTATATAATTTCAAGGTTATTTTATTGAAATTGAAACCATTTTCAAAAAAGTACAACTGATTTTTAGATTATAATTAGCTTATAATGATAATCTTCATTGTCTTTTTAGGCTTTACTACTTGGCTTGGGATTGCAGCACAAAACTGTGGAAGATCTGGAGAAAGAGCTAGATCTTCCATCCAGTCAATTACTGGGTCTCTTCAACAGGATCATCCGCAAAGTTGTCCACGTAAGTAAACCTCTCAATGTGTTACGATTTTGCAAGTATTTTGACTTGATAGATATTTTTCTGTGCAAGTTTGCTTAATAAGATCTTTGATTATAAGTATGTGGATATTATTGGAATGGTCTTTTATATACATGTACATCAGAGCCTGAATGAAGTAATGGAAGAGGATGTAGAGAAAGACATGATAGAGAGGAAGGAGATAACACTGCAGCCCACAGAGCAGTCCATGGAGGAGGAACTGGTGAGTACATGTGGTACATGTGGCATCTCACTGCTAGAAAATAATCAGATACAGACATTAAGGTTGTCTTTTAATGAGATAAATAAACTCAGTACAAACATTCAGTATGGTCCCTGAATTATGTTTTTGTGGGAAAAATACCAGTTTGTAAGTCATAAAGAACATCACTTCTGTATACAGTGCAGATTATTTTAGCCCATAGACAGCATCCAATAAATTTAATTTATGTCAGATGGACTCTTTATTTTACAGACAGCAGCAGCTGAGGAGGTTGAGGCGGCTCAGATGAAGGAGCTGGCTATTCTGAAGGACCTTGACTTGTCCCAGTATAAAATAAAGGGGTCAGAGCAGGAGTGGAAGCAGGCCCTTGGGTCAGGGTCAAAGATGATCAGTATCAAGGGGTAACTCAGAATTATCTTGTGTAAAAAGGGATCTCTGTATCAATCACAAGCTGTAAATGAAGGGAATTTTAAAAGTGGGGTTCAAAGTGGTTATTTTTTTTCAAAAAACATATAAAAACATATATAAAATTATTTTTATTTTTTTATTATTTCAGATCATTACAAGAGAAGAAACGGAAAACAGAGGACACTATTGCAATGCTAGAAGGATCTGGTAAAAAGAAGAAAATTAAGAAAAAACACAAAAGTTGATGTCTATAGTATTTTGTCTTAATTATATGTCATGTACATGTTGAATCACTGCATTGAATTGGGACAATTGGGGATATTTTAAAGTTAGTACATGTACTCTTATGAGGAGTTACTAATGAAACCTTTTATTCAAAAAGGATGAAATAAATGTTCAGGCTTTTCCATGTATATTCTTAATATTAAATAAAGAGATGAAATGAGTCATAATCATATATTTCTTTTATATTAAATATTTGTTAAATAAATCAAAAAATTTCTGAAAAATATTCGTACACAGCCTCAGGTTTTGTAAAAAACAAACTGTAAAGCAAGCAAAGTGCAAAAAAAATAAAATTTCCAGAGAAGCAAAGATCCTTATCATTGTCACATCACTTGTTACAACTCAAAAACAACATTTAAGAAAAGAGTGAAACAACATTTGAAATACAATGATAATGATATTTAATAATATATAAATATTGCTTGTTGTTGAGTGTAACATTGAAAATTTTCACCCCAAGAAAACCATTGTCAACCAAGGCGCAGCCGAGGTTGACAATGGTTTTCTTGGGGTGAAAATTTTCAATGTTACACTCAACTACACGCAATGTTTATTATATTATACTGAATGTTTTATACAATTACATATTACAGTGAACCGTGCATGTATAAATTCTGCGCAGTCGCTATTTTTTGGAATATCACCCGTCGTCAAGCAATGTTGACTGTTGCTATGCTGGAGGGCGTGGCTTCAGTATTCAACGGGTAATAGTGTTTTTTAACAAATGTTTCTCGACAAATCAGATTCAACTAATTTACATGAAAGTATAATATAAGTAAATGTTAAAGTTCTGAAGTCTGCAATTTAATGAAAACATTACTTCGAAGAATGGAACAAAAGAAGATGGGGTGATAAGGCGGGCGAAGTGCCTATAGTGCGACAGATAAGAAGTGAAAAATTAAATCTCAATTACATCCAAATTTTAATTAATATTTCATCTAATACTAAAGTATACTAAATGTAAAATCTCTACAATTTACAAAAATCCCACAAAGACTGAAAATATTTGCCTCTGAAAAAGCATACACACACTATAAAGAACAAAAACGATCATTTTTTCATACTTGAACAATTTATTTTTGATATGAGTGAGTCTCCATTTTTAAGCGGTTAGCTTCGCTAACCGCTTTATGGCATGTGTCCGTTTTTTATCGACACCGGAAACTTCCATAAGGCGCTACTTATCGACAACGGAAACTTCAACAAAGCCTCTACCTAGTACCTATGATTTGTTTCTAACACATGTAACATATGTTAAATAAAATCAAGACTATCAAAACAACATAATCTTTCAGTTTTAAATTTTTTGCTGATTTTTTTGTCAATGAAATAAATTTATAATTGTTGTATTAAAAAAAAGTTTATGTATAGGAGCATTTGGTGTCGAGATTAAATTTCCGTGACATCAGCTGATGGCGATCGGGCCCTGTGACGAAATTCGAAGTCAGCATGAAGTTTAGCTGATAACATTATCAACGCGTTAGATTTAAATTTTAGGAAGAAATGTATAGCGGGAAATATCATATCTGAACCCAATGCTACACGAAAACCAGTAGGCATATCCGATTTATGTGTTAAATTTGAGCCTGAATCGAACAGGTGGTCAAAATGGCGTTGCACACCTTGTGTATTTATATATAGAGGGGGTAGAATATTTCGATATTTGGCTAATTTAGAGACTTACTGATAAAAATTCAGGTGCCTGTGATTAATTATAAGGCACCCCTCATGAACAATAAATATTTGACCGAATTATGCTACTGGGCACAGGGAGGACGAGTTAATTACTGGCTAAAGGGGTTGAAGGTTATTACCGACTGCAAAATATCGGAGAATATCTCGATCGAGTTTCATTTTCCAAAATATTAAGGCATCCCTTTTATTAACTTAAGTAATACTAGTACATGAAGAAAGCCTTTATATAAAAATACTGAATACATCTGTAAGTTGTACAGTTATGGATTACTTCCATAATGAAACGTTTGTTTTCTTCTTTTTTTCTCAATTGAAGTTATTTAAAAGATGATTAAAGCTTTGTTTCCAGGGATAAATTCTGTACTCAGTCTAATTATTACAAACGATTTTAAACGATCAGATTTTTATAAAAAAAAAATAATAATAATAATGGGAGCCTGAAATATTAAAATTAATTTTTAAAAAATGGAAAAAAAATTAATCGGCATTAGATCCTTTTCTAAAAATCAGCCGATATAAAATATGCACAGAAAAAAGAGGCATGAAAAATCTTGACAATTAGCAAAAATCGAAAATTATATTTAATGAATGATTATTTTTGAAAGTTTGCTAAATTCCTATGCAAGGTATAAGTTGTAAAAATACTTTTTAAATTTGAATTTGTCCAATTTGTTAATTATCATTTTGAGCTTTTTAGAAGAAATAAAAATTAAAATACAGACGATTACAGGCATATTGATAGAAATTCGCATACTTGTTTTTAGTAAAAAAGAAAAAAAAAAAAAAAAAAAAAAACCAATGTATTGCTTATGCGACATATTGAAGAAAGTGACAATGATACCTAGGTAATTCTTGCAATGGACAATTAAATTTTTTGTTATACACTGACTTTTAGTGAACAGTGATCGGTCTCAAAAGAAAAACGGATCCTTGAAAATTCCGGTGCCTAGGAGAAGTAAGCATCCCAAATGACAGGTCACACCTGCTGACCCGCAGTGAGCCTACGAAACTGCATGAAGCTCTCTCAAATTAATTAATTCTCTGCTCGTCCATCCGTTTTTCTCAGACTAGCCAGCTAAAGATCTATGAACAGTACTCCAAACCAATTAATCTAAAGAATTTGAATCATCATTTTATTTTCTTTTTGAGTTGATTGCTATAGTAGCCTTTACAGTTACCTATTTTCAGAATCAATAGATCATTAAAGCCAATTAAATTTGCAACATCAACGTAATTTTTTTTCGTTCTGAGCACTTTTGGACGCCACCAATGGAGACAATTAGGGAGAAATTTTTGAAATTGAACTTCCTGTCTTTCAAACTGAAAATCTCAGGTTGATATTTTGAAACAAACATTTGTGACATCAGTCTGGGATGTTATTGGTTTTACTATTTAGTTAAGTACTACAAAATTCAGTGTGTCTGCTTCTTCGCTGATGACACTGGAAAAAGATATGCATGCTTACTTTAATATCATCATTCAATGCATTATTTGTTGTTGTACAATGTACATATTCGATGAAAGCATGCTAACCCCTTTTCAGTACTTTCAGTACTTTGATTTTGAAAGATACACTGTAATCCTAAAAGTTTGCAATGAAATATACATTTTTTGGTTTACAAAAACATGGAGCGAAGACCCACTCTACCTTAAAAGTACACTTTTATGACAAAACATTCGCATCTTTCCGAGAAATACTTCAAGTCTATTAAGTCAAGGGTCATATCACAAAAATGATTTATATGCTCACAATCAACATGAGCTACATGTATGAAGCATAATGGTTAGCGCGTTAGTCTCAAAGCTATATGATACGTAAGATTTTTATTGCTAGAGTTCGAATCCCACGAATACCATCTAATATTTTTATAAAGAAAAAAAAAACACGAGACTTTTTTCTCTCAGAAAACTTATTTTTTTCATAATTTCATAAATTTCAATTATGAGAAGTTAACTTAAATACTCGATCGCTTCACATATTGAATATCATTTCTAATTTTCTGACGCCATTCTGCCCGCCGTGTCCCCCCCCCCCCATGTTCTTTGCATGGATCATGCAAAAATTTCATTTTTCTCGGTTAAATGAACTTGTGCTTTCATTTAGCATCCGTCGTTAACTGACAGCATCATAAACTTAAGAACATTTTCCTTCAGGCAGATTTTTCTGAAACTTTATGATAACGATAAGGGATGTCTTTTACGAATAATTCCCTTCTCATTTTGGTTTAATTAAAACAAGATATGTTTGTGAAACACTGTTGCCCCCGCATGACAGCTTATGAACTGATGTTTCTCAAATTCAAGTCTAAGGTCAAAATGTCAAAATTGTTGTTATCCAAAGGAAGGTCTTTTCAGAAGATTAGACCTAACTGTGAAGTATGATTGCACTAGTACTAACTAAAAATATGGCCAAGGTTTAAGTCTTTTACTAAGTGGGTCAAACTCTAAGACTAATGTCAGAAGGTCATTTTTTTTTTTACAAATGGAAAGGCTTTGTCACAATGAATACAAATATGAGGTATGAAAACCCTAGCATGAACTGTTAAAAAAAATTGACCAAGTTCGGTATTTTTTTTGGTAAAATGAGTCAATCTTCAAGGTCAAAAGATCAAATTTGGTGATACCCAAAGAAAGATCTTGTCACAAAGAATAGTACATACATGTACCTGTGAAATATGAAAGCCGTATGTCCATCCAGTCAAAAGTTATGGCAAACAGACGGACGGACAGGGCAAAAACTATATGCCATAAATATGTCGCTGACTCTAATGTCTCTCATCGTAAATGCGCAAAACTTAAGCTTAAAGGTGAAAAGTACATGTACATGTAGATAGACTGGTTAGATTTCGGTACAAATCAAAGTCAAGGCGACTGTTACTATAAATTACACATAATGATGATATTAAGCTTATAGCTTATAACTCCGAAATAAGTGCAACAAAAGCAAAAATGGCGCATATATACTTGTATATCCAGAAGGCCCACTTTTGCCTTTTATTTTTGTAGCTAGGCAGTTGCGCGTAGGTTTTAATTTTGAATATTGCTTCTGATGTAATACGAATTAATTTTTGTTGTCAAAGGTTTATTTTGTTTCGCGGCAATAGACATGCAGTATGACAATTTGACAAAATTAATATTTCAAAAATATTTTCAAGGATGTTTAAACCATTTTTACTGCACCGATATACATGTTCCTCATTTGATAACAATTTTTATAGCTTTCCTTGTAATCATTGTAATGTTATGCATTAATAACGGGGAATCGATAGGGAAGAAACAGGGATCACATAGCTAGATTATTTAGGATTAGGAATAACGAATGTAAATCTATTTAAAAGTATACACAAAATCTTTTCATTAACAGATTTTTGTTGTGTAATTTCTCATAAGCACTATAAGTTAAGGATGCAGATGGAAAAACATTTCTCAGAAGGACAAAGCCGGTTTATAAATCGCTTGGTATGGGGTGTAGTACGATGGTTTAACTTGTCACTTTTAAGTCAAGAAACCAAAATTTAAAATCTCGTTGATGTAATCTTCACAGTCGTATAAATGTACAAGGTTTTTAATAGATCCCCGTAGGCCACCGAGCGCCTCTGTTGTTTTGATTTTACCCTAATAAATTCGTAATCAGATGCCTATTTCTCTCCATTTCCACAATATTCACTGCTTATTCTTTGTAACTTCTGACACCTTGTTCAATATACATTTAAAAAACTCCGAAGAAAGTTTAATTGAATAGATAAAAAGTTACTCACGTTTGTTTAAAACAAGAAAACACGACAGTGTAGTCTCTGATTTTGGTGGGAATATGTTAAGGTACGGCTAGGATGATGGGAAAAAGGGACCGATTTCGTGAGCTGTCCACGGGGGTACGCCGTGTTACCCCGAGGGTGGGGCTGAGGAGAGAGGCCTCCCTTCTGGATAAGAAGGAGGCGACATTTCTTTCTCTGGGCCCAAGATCTCAGACTATCATAGGAATGAGAATAACGATTAAGGTAGGGGAAAAAATTAATACGTACAAGTGTATAATCAATTTTATAGATGTCAGAAAAGAGGTTGGATAAATTTCAGTTAATTATGTCTTTATTGAATTATCTATTTAAAAGCCATTCCCGTTAAATTTGGCGTCATGAGATGTATTAAAATTGTATTTCAATTGTGAAAAAATATTTTGTCAAGGAATCACTAGCCTTAATTATTGCCGTATGATTTATAAATTATCAGAGGGGCGATGAGCCGTAATTTTGATCATCATCCCTCATACACAAATGTATATTCATGTCAAAGTGTCGTTACCATATTACAAGGGACTGCCGAGTTGTAAACAGCTTTTTAAAAAAAAAATTGCATAGTGATTGCAATTTTATTTTCAGGCCCGTTGAACGCAGAAAGGGGGGGGGGTCATTTGAAAAAAAAAAACTAAAATTCTAAAGAAAGGACCAACGCGACCCCGTCCGCACACAATGACAATTCTAGGATTGTCGCTTTTTGAAGTTAACTTTTTTGGTCATATTTTTTTGTTGGAAGGTCGGCTCGGATCTTTTCTATGTATTTGTGTATGTTTTATTATCATCCATAATGAATACAATAGAGTAAGGTTTGAGCGTCGAAGACCATTTAACATTTTTACCGGACTGAAACATACCATGCAGTTGTGAAATGATCTTTGTTTTAATATATCCAGGCCCCAGGATCATGAAACGTCTTAAGCTTAAGTCAAAATATTCACGTTTTGCTAGAACTTTAATTAAGTCAAGTAGACAAAAATTAAAATATTTTTTAATATCGCTTTACAAAAGTGTTGTTATATGCAAAATTAGAGATTTATTCAATAATTAATAAACATTTTACAGGCGATTATAAATTTGACTTAAGTCTACATCTGTTTCATGATCCTGGGACCAGGTGTGCCAGTAAGAAATATCTTTTACTGACGATCTTTGTTTTAAATATTAACATCAAAGGTTATCATTTTGTCTGTCATGGATGATTGAACAATGTATGTTAATATTTGTTAGCAAGTTATACAGAAAAAAAAAACACCGACTGTAAGTGAAACCACAGGTACTGTCAGCTTGATGATACCCCTGTCTCCCATATTTTTGTTGCAATGTCCATGTATTGTTTTGGGAGACCCCAAATAAGTGCCTAACCAAAAAGTAAAATAGAAGCTGCACTATGGTCTTATGTAATAAGGAATCTGTGAAAGTATCATTTTGAATAATGAAATGCTTTCTTTGGTTGTTAAAAAAGCGGGAGGGTATATAGTAGGGATTGCAATCGATTGCAGAAGAGCTATAATTACCTCCAAATATTCTTAATTATAAGATGTGTAAAAACATGAAATAAAAATCTATGCAGCGCTTTCCTTTCTAAAAAAAAAAACCAAGGGATTTAAGAGAAACTGCGCTCAAATTTACATATGTTTTATTTTTTTCCGACTAATCGATTACGGATTTTCTAACCGATTATGATCGTTCCGACCGATTAATCGATTAGCCGGTTACAAATTGCCATCCCTAGTATATAGACGTCGCGCTTAGCGACTATACAATAACGTCAGAAATGGATATTTTGACGTTACAAAATCCGCCCCAATTCTGTGCGCGACGTCATAGTGATCAGGATGTCCGTCCGTCTGTACGTCCTTCTGTTACGCTTTGGGGGTACCCATCTCTTATCTGCAACACATCCTACACCACTGAATGAAAAATGAGACTTTCACAGAATCTTTGTTATATAATGCATTATGCATATCCTATTTTACTTCTTGATTGAACACATATGTTTTGAGTTTCCCAGAACAAAACATGAGCACATCCATTCTTTCTATAATATTATTGAAGGGTACCCATCTCTTATCCGCAAGTCCTCCAATACCACTGAATAAAATTGAATGATACTTTCACAGATTCTTAATAACATAATGCCATTGTGCACCTCAATGATACTTTTTTTGATTTGACACTTACCGGTATTTGGGGTCTCCCAGTGCAGAACACGGACTTTGCCATTATTACCATATGGGAGGCGGGGTATCATTTATTGAGC
Source organism: Saccostrea cuccullata (assembly GCF_032062105.1). Taxonomy (NCBI): domain Eukaryota; kingdom Metazoa; phylum Mollusca; class Bivalvia; order Ostreida; family Ostreidae; genus Saccostrea; species Saccostrea cuccullata. The sequence continues at coordinate 59,734 of NW_026934639.1, read as the reverse complement.
TTATTGCTCACAGTACCTCTAGTTTATTCAGTAGTATAGGAAGGCTTGTAGATAAAAGAAGGGTACTATTCAATATCATAGTAGAATGACAGTGTCCATGTTTTGCTCTATCTGAAACCTAAAATATGTGTCGGATAAAAAAGTAAATGAGGAAACATAATGGCACTATGATTCTATGAAAATATTATTAAATTTCATTCAGCAGTATAAGAGAAGTTGCGGATAAGAGATGGGTACAAGAAAGTGTAACAGACGGACGAACGTACAGACGGACAGATATTCTGATCACTACATAAGCAGGGGGTATAACTAGAGGTACACGTATATCGTGAGCACTGAGCTCAGTAAATAATAATCCTGTCTCCCACATGATTATAATGGCAAAGTCCATGATTTTCACTGGGAGACCCTAAATAAGTGTCAGATCAAAAAGTAAACTAGGAGGTGCATAATGGTATTGCATTATAATTATAGAAAGAATGGCCTTGTCCATGTTTTGCTTTGGGAAACCCAAAATATGTGTTCGATCAAAAAGTAAAAAAAGGAGGCGCTCTATGTAACAAAGATTCTGTAAAAGGCTCGTTTTTCATTCAGTGGTGTAGGAGGAGTTGCGGATAAAAGATCGGTATCCCAAAAGATAAGAGACAGACAGAGACATCCCGATCACTATATACCGTCCCCACTTTTCAAGCGGGACGTTAAATTGGTATAAACATTTTTGACAAAATTTGATTGTTTCAATTTTTTATTTACATGTACAAATCCATTTTTTTAAAATTTTCATTCAAATGATAGTAAATAGAAAATGAAAAGTCAGAAGAGCATCAAGACTTCACTTCAATTTCAGAGATTTTATCGCTTTTCATTGTTCTCTGATATTTGTATTACTAGGGGTATACATGTATCTCAATTCTTGATCATTTAGTTACCTCTCTTGCAATACATTAGTTATACCCCCACATGTAAGTGGGAGGGTACATGTATATAAGAAGGTATCTCTTATCCGCAACTTCTCCTATACCACTTAATAAAATTAAATGCTACTAGATTCTTATTATGCAATGCCATTATTCACTTTCTATGTTATGTTTTGATCAGACACTTATTTGAGGTATCCCAGAGCAAAACATGGGCTTTGCAATAATAATAATACGGAGGCGGGTAGCGTTTTGTTAGTCAGTGCTCACAGTAACACTATAGTTTTACCCCCTCCCCTTGCTTGATAATGGAGAGTATATATAGGGATCGGGATGTCGGTCCTTGATGCTTTCGGGTACCCATCTCTTATCCGGAACTCCTATAAATTTAATGAGACTTTCACAGATTCTTTGTTACATAGTGCCACTATGCACCTATTTTTTTTTTACTTTTCGATCGGAAATACCCATAGCAAAACATTGACCCTGTGAGTGTCATTTTCTGTAATATTGAAGGGTACCCATCTCTTATCCGCAAATCTTCCTATACCACTGAATAATTTTAATGATATTTTCACAGATTCTTTATTACATTGTGTAGCTCTTATTTTGATCGGACACATATTTTGGGGCCTCCTAGAGCAAAACATGAACGTTGCCATTACAATATAGGGGAGGAGAGGGGTATCATTTTGTGAGCTCAGTGCTCACAGTACCTATAGTTTTTCTTTTAATTCGCTACAATTTTCTTGGGCTCTCAACAAATTTCTGCTTGTTTTATGTAGCTAAATGATGCGTTCATCTCGTGTAGTTTTCTATTTTTTTTTAAAATTTATTTTAGGGAAGTGGACAGAGATGTAGAAGTACATGTTTATTTGAGTCAATTTATGCACCTGAAATAATATTGTCATATTAGAATCTTATGAACATAATGTTTGTATGGATGGTTGTATTTTCACAGCTATACCAAGCTTTGCTATGATCAAAATCGTCAAGAAATGTTTGGTAGTTGATAGTGTCTTTCACTGATTTTCAAAGTTAAAATTGATTAATTTGACATTTAATCATTTTCAACTTTAAATTGAAAATTAATAAAAGACAATGGTGTTCCCAACTTAAAACGTTAGATCGCCCCCTCTCCCCTTCCCGCAATTGAAATGATGCTTTCTTACCTTTGTACTCCACCATGATAACTGATCCCACCTCTGATGATTTTAGAGGTCTGTATTTGCTGTGCTCCCGATTTTCATTGCTTTCAAGACCTCTACACTTGATTACTGTTTGTTATTTTCATATTTCATTAATGAAAAAGTAAACGTATTTTTTAATGAAGATAGTATAAACATCTTACAAATTCCTTTACAAATGTTTGAATCATGCAACAAACAAAACCTTTTATCAAACATTCTGTTTTTAATCGTGTCGATGCCAAATATAAAGTTTCCATGATGACATCAAATGATATGAGCAAGGTTTATGTAGTTCGATGGAAAAAAAGAACTGACAAACAGATAAATAAAAACAATATGCCCCTGCATATCTCCGTTTGGGGGAGGGGCAAGGAAAAAAATAATTAAAATGCAAAATCTAAAAATACTCCTCATTTTTGTAACAAGAAAATGCATTTTTGTTACTTTAATGTATATTTGTTCCCCTCAGCTTGAAGTATCGGTAATTGTAATATCAATAACATTGCTTCTCACCCTAGGTTGACCCTAAATATAAGCAGTTCTTATTTCCATAAACAAACAAATTCTACATAGTACATTATTAAATTTATAAACATCCATAATGCGACTTTGTTTGTGAATAACTCTTGTGAATAAAAGTTTAATAAAAAGAAATTTCAAGTTGCATTGATACACTTTAACAATTCTTCGTAACCTAGGAACCCAGATTCACGGCAAGTGTAAAAATGAAAGTTACTTTTTAAAACGCATTTTACTGATCGAGCCGATTTAAAAAGCACTTCAAAATTCGATTTAACGATTTTACTCGATTACATGACAATTTATTACGGTCTGGCTTCATAAGCAAGTTGGAGGGATTGATTTAATACATAAAATGAAAGCTGAATATTCACTTCAGTCGGGATAAATGCGACACTAATGAACTTTTAAACTTTATGAAAAATAGATGACGCCGGTTTATTGAATTTACATCGTGGACAATACATACACTGTGACCGAGGAGGCAATCTAATTAATGGGTTTCTTATTCAGAAATTGTTTACAGGAAAATTGCATTAATTGCCGTTATTGTGTCGGGGATTTTAACCTAACAAAGACTGTGCAAACTTTCGCTGGTAGATTTAATATAGTGACACTGCAGATGCTGATGAGCATGCGCTAACATTATATCTCAAATGTATGTCAAAAAGCCATGAAAAAGAATCATTAAGAAGCATTAAATTGTTTCTTTCGTCATAAAGTTATCGAGTCGGTCGTTATCGACAAAGTACTTATGATAAAGACCCAATATAATTCCTGGGACATCTCCAGAAGATAGCAGGCTGCAATTTGTTGTTTCTGCTCTCAATATCCCCGACCGAAGGCCAAATATTTATGTTGACGTTACTATAATATTATCATACTTGGAGTTAATAAATGCTCAGTAGGATTGAATACACGAGTGAATATAACACAGACAATGTTGTAGTGACAATAGAAAATGTCCGACTTCCCCGACTTCATCATTGCTCGTTCTAAGGTTTGGGTAACAACCTACGTGCCGATAAATTGGGCAGCAGAACAGAAGGTAGGTTTATGTCCTCTCGTATTCTACCTCCAAATTAATGTGGTATATCTCTAGTTGAAACATTATGATTTTGAAAATAAGTTACAAAAGAAAATTATTAATAATGGAAGAGTTTATTAGATCGAAGCTGTCGTAAATTTTATTTAAGAAAACACAATGTTCATGAATGGGACATGGGAAGTTAAGAATATAACCTTTTTGTGTATGACAGACACTCTTTACCCTAGCTAAACTTTACACCGATGTTGTATCCAAGAATCCACCTTACCAGAAATGGAAAATAATGATGTAAACACTATGCTCGCAAGACTACGTGCAGATATATAGATTATTACTAAGTATGATATTATTTCTCTAAATAAGAGATAGATCTTGTTATTCCAATTTTCATTAACTTGCACCATCGGTCGATATTCATTTGTTATTGCTATCTCTTGTCTGCGATTCTGTAATACGAAAAGCAAACAAACCAGTTTCAATCATTGAAATAATTAAGGTATTTATATAAATTAAACATGCTATTTGTTTAAGAATTTAGGTATGAAACGTGAATAGATTAAGAATTTAATTGTAGTAAAAGTACAGCATTATACATACATATATGCTATACTGTACCATTTCAACGCACTGGGAAATTTCAGATCAGTATTCACGCTATGTTCTTGTAATCGATTTGGAAGACAATTGTCAACCGTTTTCAGAACGAGTATAATTATACGAACGAATTCTCTCTCTCTCTTTCTCTCTCATTGAGGAGTTGAGAATGAGACGATTTTATCGGCGAATTATTCGAATGTCTCTAAAAGGAGAGCAACTTTCAATTGACCAGAATGAAATCTACCATTTTAATAGTCTGTTACGATTACGCTCATATGTACCGATTAAAAATACTAAGTAATTCATCCTTTTGTATTGATTACAATCTATAATTGTATCTATAAGGAATACAAATTTCTAACAGAACAGCAAGAGATAAATGCAATTCTAATAAATGATCCACAACAGTAATCAAGCTCAAAGGTCAATTTAACAATACAAATTTTGAAGCAGAGCGTAAAAGGACCTCCAAAACATCAGAGGTGGGATCATGTACCATGGAAAAATGAGCATCTGCCTATCAGTCAGACTCGCATCATCCCCATCATTGGGGAAGTCACATATATAACACATTTTATTTCCTAACAGTAGGCATATTTCAATCATTTGATTTTACTAAACTCTCGATCCTGATTCAAAACCAACTTACTTTTTTATGCCCCCAAGAATCGAAATCTTGGGAGTATGTATAGTTTTTGTTATGCTCGTCCGTCAGTCTGTCTACAGAAACTTCAACCTCTTACCTTTTGGTTGAAGCTATACTTTTCATAGTTTACGAATGCAATCCTTGTGACAAGGCTACCAACAGAAGGACCTCTTGACCTTGGAGTTGGGCCTCGTAGGTACTTTGGCAAATACGAGGGTTGTTCAATAAATAATGTCCTGAGCTCTATGACATACAATATAGAAATCATGTGACATTAAGCTTGACTTTCTCTCATGATTGAATCTTTAATGAATCGATTACAGTTTGACCACTGTTCATCACATAGTTTGATTGTAAGAAGCTAGAAAACAAGGGCTATTCGAGACAACTAGAGTGGAATTAAACACTTCATTAAAGCTAATGTAAAACTTGTTTAGAATCCCAAAGTAATATTAACTGAAGTATGTGAAATTACAGCAATCAATGTATGTTTTATATACACATAAGCAGGTGGAATTCAATGAGCAAAAATGATATAATGGGCTTCAAAAATGGATACTGTCTTTGGCGACATAAACTTACAACTACCAATATATTGTTTGCCAAAATTCAACAAATAATCACAGATGATGTTTGATTGACTTTACTATACATAGAAAAAACTTGATAGACATCATTTTTGGGGTAGTTTACACTGTTTTAAAGAAACATTTGACAGTAAAAAAAGAATCTAGTACTCAATGGTCACCCTATGTTTTGAAAAAAAGAGCGAAAACGACAGCGTGTAAGAATATCTAGAAACAATTATTTTTGAAAAACAAAAATTGAAGTTATCCACGTCTGTCTTTAGTTCAAACAAATAGTGAAACTTGAATCCATTGGTTTAAACCCTCAAAACAAATTTAACAATAAGATGCACTTGACAAAAACAGCCAAGGTCTAAAAAAAAGGCAAAGAATTGCAAAATCACAAAAACAGTTTTATTTGCCATTTTCTTAAATATGGTCTTGTTGTTCAAATTCTTATTCGGGGAAGCAGTTCAATTTCTGAAGAAGCCTACAAAGCCTAGAAAGCAATTTTTTGCAAATAAATCGAAAAGTTTATGAGATGATGGAAAGAGAATCAGGAATCAACTACATTAAATTTCTTCATGACAGTGTCCAAACACTCACGCCATAAAGAGTAAAGTAGTTTTGGGGATAAACAGAATAGTTAATGTTTTGTCACACCAACAACATTCACCATGCAGATCTTTCATCCTTTGACTTGTTTTATGTTGAGATAATTGTCTTGAACATTTATTGTTATATGACTTTTTCTTGGGTATAAATATTTTTGACCTTGACGTTTCCAGTTCGACCCTACTTTTTTAAAAACTTTGACCCCCCCTTTAATTTTGAAGAGTTGGAGCTAGGGCTTTGATACTTAACTAATGTATTTCTTGTGGCTACAGGCCTTCTCCTAGGTACAATAATTAGTTTTGAACCTTGACTTTGGAGTTTGGCCACTAAACAAAAAAAATCTGTAATCTTCCTAACATCTTTTGAACAGTTGCTGCTTGGGCTTTCATGTTGCACAGGTATACTCATTGAGACAAGTCATTTATTTCGATATCAATAGTTTTTATCTTGACCTTTGAGTTTGACTTGCAATGCATATGAGAAACTTTTAATTAACTTTCGTCATTAGCTACCATTTACGGGGACATCTGTGTTTCATAAACATATTATATCTCATAACGTTTCATAGTCTTGACCAAGACTTAAATTTCCGTCTCATACTTGCATAAATTTTTTATTGAAGATGATGATATTTTCCTAATTTGGTACATATACGTAATTATGGTAAGTAATATATACATGTATTATGGCATAATACAAACACTCTCAAAAAAGTTTTACTTATTGTTTTTAAAATAAGATATTAGATTAAGAAAAACTAGTAATTATTAGTAATCCATTTAGTCAGAATAGCAAGTAAATGACTATCATGGTTAGTAATTGTAAACATAATTAGTAATAAGGATGAATTCATTTACTTATAAAATGATTTACTAAGTATCAATAGAATTACTTAAACTATATAGGGATCATATTACTTAGTGAATGAACCACTCATTTTTGGTAAATTATAATTACTTAATTTAGAGATAATATGCTTTCTATTTACTTAATTTTATGAATTATTACTAAGTAAATGTAATTCTGAAATTAATAAACATCTAGAATATTATTACTTAAAAGAATACTAAGTAAATGAAATACTTACCATATTTATTAAAATAGACATTATTTACTAAGTACACTGCAAGGTACCAACCCTCTGAGAAGAGAGATAATTTTGAAAGTACATCATGTGAGTACTACTCAAAGTTTTCTTTATCAGATTAAACATTTAATTCCAACACCAAAAGCCTTATAAACTGAATAAGTTGTATCTTTTTAAGGACCATTTTAAAAATGGTTTAATGTTTCAAGTACTTAATGCAGCATTTTTATTAGTATGACTTTTTTTCACATGAAGGAATATTTAGAAGAAAGATAACTCCTCCTCACAGACAATTAATATGGAAGCCAAAATTCTATTTTACATTTCAAGAATTCAATCCCGAAAGTGATTAGACTACCATATTTAAGTAGTTACTGCTCTGAATTTTCCTTGATTTAGTAAATAAATTATTGTTTTAAGTAAATCAATTAAATACAATTTAAACAAGATGTGTTTGTGAAACACTAATGCCCCTCTTATGGCAACATAGCAAAGGTTAAACTTTTCTTATATGCAAATTTAATTTATTGGTATTTTTTGATATCTCCAAGGTCAAGGTCAAAGGTCAAGGTTATTGGTATCTAATGAAATGTCCTGCCACAAAAAATACATATGTGAAATATGGAAACACTAGCCCCAACATTTTAGAAGTTATGGTCAAGGTTACCAATTTTGAAATGTGGGTCAAACTCCAAGGTCAAGGACAAGGGGTCAGATTTGGTGGTACCCAAAGAAAGGTCTTGTCACAAGGATGAAATATGTAAAGTATGAATGCACTAACCCTAATCCTTTTAAAGTTATAGTCAAGGTTTGCTTTTTAAAAGTGGGTCATAGTCCAAGGTTAAGGTCAAAGGGTCAAAGTTTTTGGTATCCAATGAATGGTCTTCTCAAAGGAATTACATATATGTAAGTATGAAAGCACTCTCTATTACTGTTCAAAAGTTATGACCAAGGTTAAAGTTTTTTCACGAGGATGGAAATCTCCAAGGTCAAAAGGTCATAGTTGTTGATAAAATTTAATGTCCTGGTATTTACTGTTCAAAACATTTGGATAAAGAATAAGTTTGGATTTTTTGTGTAAAAGTGAGTCAAACTTCAAGGTCAAGGTCAAATTTGGTGATACTCAAAGAAAGGTCTTGTCACAGGGAATACACATGTGAAATATGAGAGTCATAGCTCCGCTAATTCAAAAGTTATGGGCAAGGTTAAAGTTTTTGCGGATAAACATACAGAGAGACAGCTAGACAGACAGACGAATAAGACAAAAACTATATACCCCCGAAACTTCGTTAATGGGGGCATAAAAATATTAGTTGTATAGTAAATAGTGGTAAAATGTAAGTAAAGACCCAGTAATTTTATTATATTACTCATATACAAAAATTTAAGTAAATATAAATTACTAAGTAAAACTTTTCAGCGTGTAAGTAAAACAATTCTTTAAAATACAAAAATCAAGTAAAGCATTTGAATTTAGTGATCGACATTTATTTCAGTAATTGATTTAAAATTTTAAGTAAATGCTTAGTAATTATCTATTACTTATCTTTGTTATTTCAAGTAAAAAATGACTACTAAGTAAAACTTTTTTAAGAGTGAAGAATATATATTACTATCATGCAATATTCGACAATCCTCTCCCCGTTAAAAAACAAGAAATTTTTAGAATTTGAAATAATGAAATACGGGTAATGTAGGGGAAAAAAGTATCGTTTTCTCTTTGTAGTTTGCTTTACCATGATGTCTTCTTGTGTGTTTTACTCCGTGACCCTGTGAGTGTATTATAGCGTAAAGACCATCGTCGCAAACCACGGCATAATATCGGGCTTTATACTGCTTTAAAACAATAACTCTCGTAATACTGGAATAAGTTGTACTTTGATCATCAATTCACAAAAAGTGTTTAATATCACATGCAAACTGGAGTTCTTTGGGCAAATCAAATTTGCTAGCTCTCAGGGGCGTAGCTAGACGAAAATTATGTGCACGCCAAAAAGGCAGGAGGTCTGGGGGCCGCCTAGACTGAACAAATTTTACGGTATTTTTAAATATATAACGTATGCTACGAGATGAAGTCAACTTCGCGATATTTTGATTTATGACACCAAAAAATAATAGATCTATTAATATTCTAAAAATATTTATGAAAAATCAAGTGCATTGTCTGAATTTTTGTGATTACTTTAGAAATGTATTTTTAGTTCCATTTTTTGTCTAATTTTTAAATAATGAAAATAAAACAAAACAATTTCAATCCAGCAAATTTAATTTCCCCAAAACGTGCGGCGTCATGTTTCGTGTCTTATCGTTTAGCCTTTACCTAAAATTCTCCAAAATCCATTTTTCTGGATTTAGCATTATCAAATTGTTCCATTGCTTTTTCTATATCAATTTTAAAATCTCTGTGAATATGGAGAAGTCCAAGCGATGACAATCTGTCATTTCTCATAGTGGAACGGACGTACGTTTTCAGTAGCCGCAAAACGCTGAAGGACCTCTCTGCAGTTGCGCTTGCTACCGGCATGGTTAGCAATATGAATAAAATGCATGGACTCTATTGTTGGATATAGCGCTGAATTAATAGAATCTAATGTACTGCAAAGTACGGAATCTTTTAGGAATTAAATTTTTTATATGACGATTTAAACACTTTTTTAATAATAAATTTTATAAAAATGCACAGTAATTTTTTTGGGACTAAAAGATGTGCACGCCATGGCGTGCTGGCGTATAGGCAGCTACGCCCCTGGCTCTTTTTTAAAAACATATAAGAAAAATTGTAAATTGGTTCTTCAGAAGCAATTAAAGTTTTCCAATTAACACAACAGTTTGAAACATTTATCAAAGTCATTGCACCCATTGAATTTCATAAGAAGTAATGACACATAGTAATAAATTATTTTAAAAGTTTTCTGTTCTTAAATTTATGGCAGCAAATGAGAGTAATTCAAAACCTGCTCAGTGTTATATTGCTTAGATTAGCGGGGCAACAAGAGCCGCATCAAAACATAACTGGCCTTTTATACGTTCTGTTTGGAGAAAAAAACATAAATGCCCACAAGAATAAATAAGAGGCATTGAGCCTATTGAATGGTCTAAAGAGCACACAATGTAATGAAGGCAGACGAAAAGTGAACATGTAAAATATTTAAATAGTTTGGGCCTCCTTAAGATTTGAAGATGTATGCGTCTACTCATTTAACACGTTTTAACTCAATGGTTATAAATATTTTTAAGAAAGCTGATGCTCTCTAAGGTCTTGATTTAAATATAAATACGACCCCGGATTTAAAAGCGGAGCATGCCGCTACAAGGAGAGGATGTCTCTCCATCTAAGTAAAACTGATATCGCACAGTCTTCAGCGGCTGAATCTCGGGGAACTAAATCGAGGCATGCGCACACGCTGAATTATAAAGATGCTCGTAGTAGAATGTCTAGGGATACAAATAGCAGGGTAAAAGCATTAATTAAGGTAGGTAGATAATACTGTAAATTTTGTTGTGAAATTTTTATATTAATTTTAATAAGAAACTCTACAACAAAGCAAAAAAGACAAAAATATTCTCAAGAACCCAATAGCATAGACACTAAATGGTATAACCTTTTCTTTTTTATATGGTTTCCCCCGTTATCTGTTCTTAAGGCTAATTCTTTGATTAAACTTAAACAGTATAATATATTATGGTAGATATTATATTTTTCGTAATAATATGAATAGAATGAACATTATCCAGATGAGTGTTGGCTAGATTAAAGTCAAAAAGCTTAAATAAAGTTGTGAATTGACACAACAAAAACCAACAAACGAGAGACTAACTAAAGATATTCATATTTCACGCTCAGCTGCGGATTTTTGCCTAAGAGTATTTTCTGCGAAATTTAAGATTAACTGATTTGAAGAAAAATACCAATCCATTTGCCATTAATGATATTGAGATTTAAATTAAAAACATTGACAAAGAAATATATGCACTCTTAATCTTTTCGACGACTTTTAAATATGCACTTTAAATTCTAGATAAAGTGAATTACACGTACTTCATTTTTTCATGTCGAAATAATAAGTAAAGATTGATCCCATAAATTAGATAATAATTTAAGAAACCTGAAGAACTTACGGAATATGAAGAAATCGTGCACTTTACATTTTTACATAAAATACAAGGTATTAATATTTCTAGTAAAAATTGTACGATAAATAATTGATCAAGACGATCAATTTAAGTAATTGAGAAAACCCATTTAAATTCTACATGCAGCTAGCTTTCATCTTTGTTGCTGCAGTGTATCCATTTTATCATTACATTTTTATAAATCAATCACGTGACTCCACTTCAAACCTAGTATGAGCTCGGGTTGCAAATGCAGAATAAAAAGTTCAATTTCATTTCAGTCCCCTTTGAGAAATGGTTAATAAGAATATTAATAGAAGCTTTTCTCCAATTACGAGTATATAGGAATGTGCATTCCAGTACATCTGTTATACTTTTTAGGTTATGAATCTGTCAGATCATTTTTTTAAATTTACAGCATGACAAATCTTATAATATGAAAGAATGAGATACTATTTATAAAGTACAGTTCTGCAATTTAATTCTTCAGACTGACTGCATCTTGTGATGTTGCTGTTTTATAATGAATGATTTAATATTTTATCCAGAATCTGTATGCTTTTGTCATCGTAGGCTTAGAAGTATACTGTTTTTGCGCTGTCTATAGTTGTCTGTCCGCAAGTTAGCCCTGTCCAAAACTTAATTTGATGGAGCGATGACTCAAATTTCACATTCACATCCTTGTAACAAGACCTTCTTTTGGGTACCGACAAATTTGACCTCTTGACGTTGATCTTGGACTTTGGCCCACTTTCGCAAGAAATCACCAATCTCAAACCTTGACGTAAGCTTTTGAAAAGATGTTAAAAGCTGTCATACTTTCTTTCCATGGCTATGAATATTTGTATATATATCTTTTTCTTGACCATAGAGTTTTATGATCCTCTTTAAAAACTTTAACCTTGACCAAACCTATGAAAAGTTAGTTTTCGGGCCGCTTTCTTATTTTACAGGTACCTCAGCATTCCTTGTGACAAGACATAACAGTTATGGTCTTTTAACCATGACCCTAGAGTTTGAACTTACTTTCAAAAAACTTTAATCTTTGACCATAATTTATGTAACATTTGGTGTTAGGTTTTTTTTATATTTCACATGTGCATTTCTTATCATGATAAGACCTTCCCATTAAATTAGGCCCTTTGTCCTTGATCTTGGAGTTTGACCTACTTAAAAAAAACATAAACCTTGACCATGAATTTTTAAAAGGTTTTGCTTGGACTTTCATTTTTCACGGGTATACCTACTTCTCTCTATCCATTCTTATGATCTTGGATATTGACTAGCATTTGAGATACTGAGTATTTTAACGTTTGTCATTATTATGTAATTGCTATACGGGGACATCTTTTTTGTTTTGATTTCATTTTTTTTTAAATAAAATTTCCCAAATAAAAAATTAATGCCGAATACTATGAACATATTTAGTGCAATAGCTTTTGAAAAATCAATGTGGCGTATGATATATATTCAGACGAAAAAATACTTTTAATATGTAAAGGCATAAAATGACTAAATGAAACATATGGAGATTAAACGTAATTTTTGATTTTCAATTCTTATACCTCTTCAGAGTCCCGAAGTAAGGAGTGGATCCTTATGTCGAAGGTCTGAATCCCACTTTGGGACGTGTAGACCGTATAAACCGAGGTTCCGTGTCGCAGTAGGTGCTGGCACGAAAAAGATCCCTTACTACTCAATGACCCTAAGTGCCGAGTATAGGACAAAATTTGTAGCTCTCCGCCGGCAGTGGTGGCGTCTCCATATGAGTGAAAAATTCTGGAGAGGGACGTTAACAACGTACAATCAATTAATCTATCAATTCTTGTACCAATTATTGACCTTCAAATGAATTTTTTGCTTCTGCTGAAATGTTAACGTTGCTAAGCACAGTTTGATTAAAGAATTCATCAAGATTCACCAGTGCATCCAATTTTTTTTTTACAATGCAATTACTTTTTAAACACCCTGACTGCGTCTATATAAGAGTTGTTACAAATTGTCAAGTCGTGAAAGCAAAGAATATGTTTTAGCTGAATACAACAGTTTCTCATTTGTAATAAAGCAGTATAATTATACACAGAATACTTAGCAACCAGCATTTAAAACAGGTAAGTACACTGTAATTAAAACTGAATTCCGAAATAGGGAGAAATCGGTGAAACGTGTCCGATATATAGGTGTTTAACAACTAAATTGGAAAGTGCAAATACTACAGAAGGTAATCAGCCAGTCCGGCAGTGTCAGAAAGAAAATAACCACAAAAGCTTTTATCAAAACATTTGCTGCCTATTGTGATGATGATTTAATTCCGACAAATTTTCTTTTTTGTGAAAGTATTTTTTCATTAACGTCTCCGGGGTGAAGCCCTATTATTCCCACTTTAAAACCCGCTGTTTGCAGTTTTATTTATACAATAACACCCAGGGTCTCCAATGAGCTTCTGGAAATCCTTGTCTGTTTTCTGTTTTCGCTGGATGTCCCTTTAAAACGTATCCAAAACTTATAGATCATATTATGAAATTACCTAGCATTCGTCGAATGAAGTCAGAAGTTTAAGAGATAATGGATTTAAATCCCACGGAGAGTTTATTTATAATCTTTCTTAATTTTCATAAATTTGTGAAATAAGTTTGTTGGATGTCGATGGAAAGAAGAGTTCGTATTTAAATAATTTATATAAATTTACATTTCGGCCATGCCGACTGCTGTTTTTGGAATTAAAGAGAATCGCCGTTTTCATCCATTTTCAATAGTCAAAAACAAAAAGGCAGTGCGTTTGAAAAGTATTTCGGGGATTAAGTTGGAACACGTAAACTCCAGGATATCCGCATTAATTAAGGTAATAGAAATTCTCTTTAGCAATAGTTTTCTTTGATACGATAAAATTGATTTCTTCAAAATAAGTCGTTTAATTTGGACGTACACTTTCTGGGTAAAGTAGAGTGAACTTAGTACATGGGAGAGGCATTTCAAAAGACACACTGTATCTATCTTCATGTTTTTTTAAAAACATTTTATTCTTTTTTTTTTTAGTTTAATTTTATTATTTTAAACGCTCATTAGATTCCAAAAGCATGAATTGCCTAAAAATAGTCGAGGTGTTTGACAGCAGTTGAAAAGGTCTTTTATAGATGTCAAAAATAGAGTGTTTTCTTTTATTGAAGTGGCAGGCAGATTATTTTGGTTTTCATGGAATGAAAATTTAAAAAAAGTCACTGTGTAGTTAATATATATGACTTTTAATTAAATTTTCTTTAAGAAATAATAAAACAAAGACATTTGCTTGTTTATCAGGAATTGTGTTGTTTCTTTAAAAAATCGAGATCACGTTGTTGATACATGTTTTTAAGTCATTATCGAAATCACATAATTTGCCCCGTTTGATACCATTTTGATATTAATAAATTGATACCACGTCATGCAACTTTAATCTACCCTGACATCTCGCATTTTCTTGTACAGACAACGCGGGCATCGAGCAGACAAAAACGGGATTAACATCAAAATTCACACCCACGGTAAACTGTTAAATAGCCAGCGAACCATTTAAGTTAATGTAGAACTCTCTTAACTGAAAAGTAAATTTAAAAATTTGATTTCCAGTACGATCAAATTGGCAGGTGTTGGTTACAGACCCGCCAGCTTAATAAGAAACTATTCTTCTTATCGGGGGTAAAATGTGCAATTACATGTAATTGATACGTTATTGACTTTTTCGTACGTTCAAAATCGTTTATATTTTAAATTGAAATTGTTAGCAACGCTTGAAAGTAAACGTATATTCAGATTATATGCGCATGAACTGGTTTATCTTTTTAAAAGAAAAAAATATGATGCCAAAGGTGCTTCGATTCAAATTGCAAAAAATACAAACTGTCTTTGTGTATATTTTTTTTTCATTGGGAAAGCGTTGATTGATATTATTTTAAAATGTGCAATTTTAATAGTTTTGTCACAAAGAGCTATAGACAAACTCAAACCAATATCTTCAATCTTGGTGGAAAGAACCAGTGCGAATCTTCGATGGTAATGTCATCACGCAAGATTGGAAAACCATGTTCGAGCATGAATAATTAATTTAAGTGGATTATCTTATGAAAACTGAAAACAAAGGAAAGCATATATTAAATTCAGCTTGTGCAGCTTTCTTTAATGAAATTCGGTGCAGCTTTCTTTAATGAAATTCGGTGAAGATTAAAGTCTTCTTTTAATATGATAGTTAGGGGATTAACGAATCTCTTGCATAACATACTAGTATATTCCTCATCATACTAATTTTCAAAATGATGTCTTGCTAAAGAGAGTTTTAGGATGTGACTTTGTTACAAAAAACATTTATATAACATTAATGATGCTGGCAGTTTTAACGCAAAGCAAGGAGAATATAACCCCTCTCACATCTTTCTTTAATCATTGTTTTACATTCAGTTTATATAAACAATCTACTTCCGTGTAAAGTACACGACTACCATTTTATGATAAGACGTTTACCAAAATTCCAGCAGTGGCTTTGTTTGGTTTATAATTTACTTGAGTAGATCAACTTCCCATCTAGGAATTAGCTTCTGTACAGAAATCAATACACATTTCAAAAGATTCAAATGACACCCCAACCATATACCTGTCTACATAAAAATCCCATACCTAACTCTTTGTACGTATGACTGTGTAGTCAAGAAACACTATGTGTATTATATATCCGTGAGGTCCAGGGAATTAGCTAGGCTGTATTTGTATTTTAACATCTGTATATAAATGTTTTACTGACCCTGTCTGAAATCAAATAGTTTATATGTTTAAATTTTAATGTAGTTTTAAAATTTCATGGTTTTGGAAAAAAGCTAACATAAAACTGTTTGAATGGGTTTTTTTATTATCTTATCCTAGGATATTCTTTAATTTTTATGTTTTTTTTTCTGTTTTATAAAAAAACAAAATTGATATCACTATCTGTATATGCACATTTTTAATTAATTATTGCATTGCACATTCAATTTAAGGAGAGACCTTTTATAAATCAGAGAATATCTTTTGGATTTTGTCCGAGAATCCCTTATTGATTTCACCTGATCTATTTTTACAAAATGACATATATAATAAATTTAATGAACATACTTTAAGCTGATCTATAGAGAAAGAAGTTGTTTCTTGTTTTAGCACTTCACCAGAAATTTTTGTTGTATTTAAGTACATGTTAAAATTTATCGCTAAGTGTCTCTTGCATTGACGACAATCCCGTAGATATGTGACAGAGATATTTGTTTTGATCTTGATAAATCCTTCTCGTGTTCAAGCGATAGATAAATGACAAAATACACAAAATCATAAAGTTGTCTTCAAAATGTATTCCCGGGAAAGGGAAAATTTTATTGTAGTGGGTCAAGTGCTCGTTCGTAGGTCCTCTCTGTACATCTGTACACGGAGATTAGGTGTAAAAATATTTTTTTTTCTAGCAGATGTATGTCAAAATAGTTTGCTTCTCTTCAAGAGTGACCTGACATAAAAAATTGTTAAAGAACTTTTACAACGTATTGTATTTATATGTAAACACTAAAGCAAATTGAATGCTTAAAGTACAAAACAAATCTCCTTTCCCCTGTCATATCCAAAATCTCGGGGTGGTGATATAAAATAATATACCCATTTTTGTGCAAGAGGAATAAGAAATCATGCACTTAAGCAAAATGTAGTGCTCAATATACATAGAGAAAGTTTTAGAAACTTATAATTTGATAATTGTCAATTTCTTCTCTGTAATATTGATTAAATTTTCTTTTTCAACTGTTAAATATTATTTGTGGATATTTTTGGTTCCAAAAATCTATGGATGCGAATTAAAATTCAGTTTGTTAATTTACAGCCCATTCTCGCTGCTTTGTGCAAACCTCCAGTGTACACAAAATAATCTATGTATACTCTCCCGAAGACCTATGATGGTCAGTTTTATTTTACTAATACAAAAGATGAATATTTCCATTTACGTGAGAAGTGATATTCTAATTGCTTTCACGGTTTTGGATATTTACTTATCCAATACATACTGATGTATATGTACACATAAGTATTGATGAACAAAGAATAGAATCCATCACAAGTGATTATATATCTACATATTCCGTTACATTAATATTACATTTTTTAAACGTTGAATAAACTAGAGTCTTGAAAATTCATATTTTTTTTTTTAAATGGAAAATCAATGCTTCAGCAGATCTTGTATCAATTAAATTTGTTAAGCGTTTTCAATGTAAACATACAAATAGAAACTGAATGTAAATTCTGTCCCATCTTTCCAGGGTCGGGTATTTATTGAATAAAATTCCAATAAAAATCTACCCTGAATAGATCCCTCTTTTTTCTCATTATAGCCCCAATGAATTACACGTATCTTACATTTCAGCATTTCTTTTATTCATCTGGCCATTCAAATATTTTTAGAACCTGTATTTGCTTTGGGATGATCAAGTATTTATGCAAAGTACAACACTGTGCACCATTAAGCTTAATTTTAGATATTTGACAGGAATAAAATAAAGTCTTCATGTATTCTAAAAAAATAATTATCTTTCCAGGCCGCTGATGATGGAAGAAAACGCTCCAATGCCCTGCCCCCTCTACCCGCAGAACGAGAGCCTACATTCCACCGCACTCCCCGGGGATTTGTGTCCCTCCTGAAACCAGAGGAGGTATACACAGTTACATAATATATTTAATATTTACAAATGTTCTTTTTTCTTCGATTGACATGCAACAGGCTCATTTAAAATGTTTTCTTATAATGCTATTAAGACGACAAAAAGAAGGCAAACACACTTTAACTTCAAAACTAAGTTTATTTAAGTGTCCCTTTTTGTTGCTAGGCTGGAGAAAGTCATTGGCAAAGGAAATACAAGAAAGTCAGTTTTGAAACTGATCGCAAAGTTGTTACTCACTTGAGGGTAAGCAGATAATCATTTCTTCTTTCATGAATGCTGATTTATAATAAAGCTAATCTGAAGCTGAAAAGATTTATAAGTATATGTTACATGTATATATTATTGATAAGTTTTGATTTCTATTTTCGCTTTATATTTCAGAGGAAGCTGAACAAGCGTCTGGATGATAAGTATCACAGCGTGGAGTCAGAGTCTGACGAAGAAACACAGAAAGAGGGAACAGACACAAAGACAGGACGAAAATTGGTGAGTATAACTAAATAACATGCAGTGACCATGACTAAGTACTCAATTCTTATCAACAATTAAATAAGTGCTCAGTAATTATCAAAGACAAAAATTAGTGCTCCTCAGTTCTCTCAAGAACATAAAATAAATATAAATCACAATGAATTAACTTTGAAATCATTCTTTTCTAAATTAAATGTACGTGTTCTTTTTCACTTTCCTTGCTCAAGACTAAAAAAAAGTCTAGAAATTTAAATTTCTGCTTTCCACGGAAACTTCTCATGCTTTGTGATATTTTTTCTAAGTCTGTTTGGCTACTTGTTTGAATTTTAAAATAGTGCCATCATAATAACGTCATATTGCAGAGTGAGAAAGAAGACAAAAATATTTTCACAAAATACTCAGACTTAGGAGAAAAGATACCATACAGCAAATCAAGAAGAAAATCAAAAATCTCTCCACGCAATCAAGGGATTAATGGACACACGGAATCTCACGAGGAAGCCAAGACAGACGAAGGATTACCGACCAAATCAGTATTACCCGATATCAAAGACCCAGAAGTATCGCTCAGTGAGACAGGACCCGAGGAAAGGACGAACGGACATGTAACGGAAAGTGAAGAAAGTGACGAGGAGGTAGCAGAACTAACAAAACTGAATGGAAAGAAGGAGGAACCGGAAGCATTCGAAAACTTCCGGGAGTTGGAGGTGTCTCCTGTACAGACGCCTGTTGTTTTCAGACCGATCACCAGACACAAACTCAGAGAGAATTCGGACTCCGTGGAGGAGATCCTTAAAGGAGGCGTCCATCCACCGTGTGTCGCTGAAAGTAAATCGGTTTCTCTTTACATCTCCTCTGGTTTCTCAGGTAAGTAAGGACCGTTTAAAATGTATAGCACTATATAATTTCAAAGACATAACTTGCAAGTTAGTAGATGTAAATCTCAATGAAATTAAAAACTAAGAATAATTAATTTCTTGTTTCAGACACAATTGCAGAGAGAAGCTGCTTCATAGAAAAAGTATACCCAGAATTACGTACGTACTGTCGTCAGTACGGATTTGAACTGCAGATACACGACCTTCATTGGGGACTCAAGGACGATAGTACAGACAACCATGATTTACCAGCATTATGTCATAAATACCTCCAGAAATGCCAAACAGCCACCTATGGGGGCATTGTTTTGGTAAGTTATAGTTTTTGCTTGTTAATTTTGTATAGTTTTTCTGTTGCTTATTCTTTGGAAAAGTTAGTTTATTTTTTGTGTATGTAACATAGAACGTATATTACACACATTAGCAAGAGTCATCATACCAAAACTAAATTTGAATCTATATTTTGTAAGTGGGCACTGCTTAATCAAATTATTTTTAAAAATTCCAGTTTGATAAACAAACTGTATTCTTTCAATCTTTCCGCATTCATATTGTATAAAACAGTTCATAATTACTGGTGTTTTTAAAAATACATGTATGAATTTCTTCGCTTACACAGATAGTTTTGGGAGACAAATATGGCCCATATATTCTACCATCTGTGATGCCAGTGGATGAGTTTCAGGCAATATATGAACATTCTCTGCAGCATCGGAAACAAGAAGTTGATCGTATGAGAAAGCGTATCGCAGAAATTGAGAAAGCTTCAGAGGAACGGGAAAAGAAGAAAGAACAGGGCCATCCGGAAGGCAAAATTATGGAAAATGCTGGAAGGGACCATCTCAAAATTCAGGACTTCAACATTAAACTGGAAGAATCAAGTGGGAAGGAATCATTAAATGTGTTTCGGAGTCATGCTGACATGATTAAAAGAGAACAGCAGATCATCAAAGCACTAAGGACAAAAGAGGAGGGTATGCCGAGTCCCCATCTCCTCCCACAGTGGTACAAACTGGACGAAAACTGCTCACCACCGGTTTATAGGCTAAGGAATATAAGGTAATAATAGGTTGACTCTATCACTAGAATTTGGCTTCATTGATAAATTGTTATACCGGTATTCATAAGATACATGTGTAAAAGTTCTAATAAGCGAAAACTACATGTGGTAGCATTAAATGCATTTTATTGACACAAAATGTTAAGCTGTCTCTGATGTTCTATCAAAGAGAAATAATTAGCATGACTTAAAAAGTGATCTGTTTTCACCAAAACCAACTTTCAGTTTAGTTTTTGATATCCGTCACGTTTTCGTCACTTTGCTAGCCAATTACTTGCCGATGTTTCAAGAAGTCCATTGGTTAGAATAACGGGAAAAGCTAATTAATCCTTTCTGTTACAGTGATAATTCTATCGAAATGCAAATATAACCATTGTACTAATGACAAAAAATTCTCTCCAGCTCAGTTATCAAGGAATATAACCGAGGAGACGCCCGAACTCGAGAGACGGGACGTTTAATCTGGAGTGAAACTGCTCAGAAACTTCGAAAACTCTTAGATGAATTTGCAAATGTAGCCATACGAGACGAACATTCTAGGAAAAATTATTTCTCATCTCGTAAGTTAACCATTTATTACAGTTATAGACCTTAAGTTATTGAATAAAAAATCGAACTCCGATCTTTAACAATTTTCTCTTTTTTGTATATACAGTTCTTGAACAGGAGCTTGATCAGTGTCTCATTTATAATGAAGACGTCACAGAAGACATTATTGTCGTCAACAGAAATATCACAGATCTACGCAATAATTTAGGAGACTCAACGATGGCGGAATATGCTGATTTACATCCCACTCAAGAAAAAACCTTGTTAGAACCACAGACATCTTTCATGAGAAAACTTAAAACAGAAATTATCACAGAAAAGGTAAACAAAGGTATTACCGTGTGCAGAAAATAGGGTTTTATTTCATTTTAGAATAGAAGTCTTCTGTTATGTTCAGTATGGTTTTAAAGAAAATTCTTTCCATGTATCAAGATCTGAATTATATCAAACTATAAAATATAAACGCTTTGACATATAATTTTTACTCAAGAAATTTAAGGTTTTCTATCATTTTTATAGGTGGATAACAACCACATTTTAAATCATGACGTAGA
Organism: Saccostrea cuccullata; assembly: GCF_032062105.1. Classification (NCBI taxonomy): domain Eukaryota; kingdom Metazoa; phylum Mollusca; class Bivalvia; order Ostreida; family Ostreidae; genus Saccostrea; species Saccostrea cuccullata. Next base: position 38,226 of record NW_026934639.1, on the reverse strand, counting down.
CTGGGAGAAGGGAGGCATTCAGCCAATTGTTAACCGTTCCCATCATCTCTACCTGGACAGAATGTCTAAACAAGTCCTAGAGGTTCTGAAGAGAGAGTTCTCCCGGCACATTACTGAAAACATGGAGCAGATGGATGCCAAGTCTAAACTCTTCCAGGAAATCTCCCAGCATGTCTCGATGTGCCAGGAAAGGTGAAAAAAAATTTAATTGCAGTTGATTTTTATCATTTAAGGACAGATGAGACGTTCCCCAACAATATATAACTTTTTCCAAGATTTTGTCCTTGAAGAATTACTACATTAACATATTTATTCACAAAAAATCAGGGTACCTTACCATGCATTTGTTTGAAATACCAGAGGATGGCATTTTTGATATAATCCTCTAGGGAAAAAAACTTTAAATTGCAAAAATCATATTTTTAGTGTTTCTAATTTTTAAAAACAATTAGAAACCGGTGTAAAAATCAGAAAGTAATTAACATTTTGTATATTTTTCAAACATTATGAAGATATACAAAATAGATATTTGGGGAACGTATCGTCTGACCTTAACTGACAACTAAGATGTAGAATGAGAAATATGTTTCTAAAGAGAGTATATAATATATCAAGTAAGATCTAAATAATGTGCTCTAAGTTAAAGTTTCACAATTCGAATTTTAGAGGACAACATTTCCAGGGTAGACGGGATCTTCTACAGACAGTGAAATCCTATATTCGTTCTAAATATCGATTACCACTTATTTTACACGGCAAGGCTGGATGCGGGAAAACAGCTCTTGTGTGTAAAGTTGCCCTAGAAATTCAGAAATGGAGCAAAGGGTAAGTAATTTTAAATAGATATTGAATAAAGCTTTAAACAAAGCAATCCAAATGTAAAATTCTAGCTGTCAGTTATAATACACATTTTCTTACAGAGTTAAACCGCACGTCCTTATCAGGACTATAGGTCGTACCACAGCCTCTAGAAACGTCCGCACTCTCTTACGCAGTTTGTGTCTCCAGCTTTGTCATGTGTTTGGAGGCAAAACAGACGAAGTTCCAATGGTAAATATAACTTTACTCATTACTTAGTTCAAAATGTTTCATAGCGCAGGTAATCAACTGAATCTTTTAATTATTCCAGGAATACAAAGGATTGATGAATGACTTTGCTCAAAGAATTAGTCAAGCTACGGATTCGGATCCACTGATAATTATTTTAGATGCTGTTGACCAGCTAACAGGTATGAAGATGAAAAATAAAAGTACTATATGAATTATAGACATGTACGTAGTTTTAAAATATGCAGCATTTTAGCTTGATCACTTTTTGCTATATTCATATCACTCCAGCAAATGTTTGTTATATTGGACAAGCTGAATTACGTCACGTGAAAATCTAATTTGAACGCATTCACTTTTTTCAGCGGAACACGATGGTAATAAAATGTCATGGCTTCCAAAGGAGCTTCCAGAGAACGTTAAACTGATCATAACAACGAATCCAGAAGAAAAGTTTGAAAGTTACCCAGGCCTTTTGAAGGTGTATGGATCCAACAAAGATATTACAGTGGCAATTCCCAATATGCCAGCAGAAGACGCGGAGTCAATACTCTCGTACTGGCTGCAACATGACAATCATATTTTAACTCCTTCTCAACATGACATAGTCATAACTGCATTCAAAAAATGTGCCTATCCTCTGTATCTCAAACTAGCCTTTATGGAAGCAAAATCATGGTGTTCTTTTACAGAAATCGAAAACTGTAAACTTTCTGAAAATATAACGAAGTTGGCTGCCTTTAAGTTTGGAAAACTTGAGACAAAACATGGAGAGGCACTGGTTAGACGTGCTTTAGGTTATATAACAGCTTCACGTGAGGGCATTTCATCCAGTGAAATGGAAGATATTCTTTCATTAGACGAGGCAGTAATGGATGATGTCATGGTTAATTTAAGACCAGCTAAGAGGCGTTTCCCAAGTGTGTTGTGGATAAGGTTACTGGAGGATTTGTCTGATCTTTTAAGCCCCACGCTTACCCACGGGGTAATCACCTATGTATGGGCTCATTCTCAATTTTTTCAGGCGGCAGAAGATCGATACCTCCATAATCGTGATAAAGCACCGTCTTATCATAAAATTTTGGCTGAATATTTCCAGGGAATTTGGGCTTCAAAACCAAAACCCTCTACAGGTAACGAGAAAGGGGTTCTCCGTTACGTCTCAGAACAACACCTATACTATGAACCTTGTGAGGGCAGCCAAGACGGATCAGAAAGAATTTTCAACATTCGTAAAGTGAATGAATTGCCATATCATTTACTTAGTTCACAGCAAACATCCCTTTACAAATCAGAGGCCCTCTGCAATTTTGAATGGATTCATTCGAAGCTATGTGGTACCTCGCTGCGATCATTAGTCGAAGAATACCAAACAGGTCTCTCGGTGGATCCAACAGATTCAGAGTTGAAGATGATGTCTGACGTCATTCAACTCTCTGCTAAAGCTCTTTCTAAGAATCCACGGCAGCTAGCATCACAGATTGTCGGCCGACTTGCTACTATCATTGCTAATGATATCCCAAGAGCTCCAGGTGATCCCCCACGTTATCCCTTCATTCATACTCTTCTAAAGCAAGCACAAGAACCCTCTCTCCCAGCCCTGATTCCTTCTATCCGATGTTTGACAGAGCCTGGCGGAATTCTGTTCGACTTGCTTTCTGGTCATACAGATCCAATCACAGCAGTTGAAGTTTCCTCAGATGGTGGAAAAGCCTTCACGGCTTCCAAAGACAACTCGATGAAAATGTGGGATCTAAGAACTGGGAAAGTGATGAAAACCATTAATGACGTGGGTACAAATATCACCAGGATCCGTCTCGGATATAATGCCGCCTTTGTGATAACTGTAGAAGAGAACGTCATCCAGGTATGGAATCTCCGTTACTCTGAGCGTGTATTGCGTATTGACAAATACCCCGATCCACCAGTAATAGGAATGGCTGGAGAGGGGAAGTATCTCTGTGCTTTATTTGATGGAAACAATATGCTGAGGACCTGGAATCTGAATAAAGCTGGCCATCCAATGATCAGCGAAGCTCGCACCGAAAATCACAGAGTGTACAAAGACAATTCAGCGTTGATTTCGCCGTTTTCATTTGACGAAAGAATCCTTCATGCCTCTAGGGGAGCAAATTGTGCTTTAGTAAACAACGTTCGCAATGGAAAACAAGTTCTCTGCTTAAAATGCAATGACCAATCTTCGGCGGTGACAGCTTTAGCTACATCAAGGGATTATTTCATTGTAGCTTGTAGACAACATTACATGCATCTTCATGAAATATATCAGTTAGAACTTTTTGATTTGAAGAAGGGGAGGTATTTGCGTAGTGTTCGTGGATGCATACATGACAAAATCAAAGACCTCTTCTTAAATTATATTGGATCTCATGCCATTGCTATATGTGCAAGTGAAGAGACAAACACATCAGATATCGCTGTATGGAATATTGAAACTGAAGATCATAAACATTTGGCGCGTCATGCTGGTGCTTCAGTAGTAGGCGCATGTGCAGACTTCAAATACTGTTTAACTGCTGGCAGAAATGACAAAACGCTTAACATATGGAACCTGACAAGCAAAATTAATCAGTCAATGCCTAGATTGAAAAAGCAGTCAGGCGTCTACCAGATTCTGCAAATGACAGAGAATCCACGATACGTGGTTGCACGGCAGTTCAACAATGGACCTGTCAGTGTATGGAATATAGCCAGGGCAAAACAACTGAAAACAGCTGTTAGAATCGAAAGAAGTTTGTCTGATTCCTCGGATATTGTGGTAGTTAGAGACACAAAGGTAGTTGTTTTGACAGATAAAGGCATTGCTAATGCAAAGGACAATGCTCGCCCAGTGTTTCAAACTGTTTTGATCTATGACCTTTTGCAGAAAAAATTTGTGAAGAAAATAAAGAAATGTTTTATCACCCCATGTCCGTCACACGAGTATGTCATGCTTAAAGATGAAATGTTGCTTGGACTTTCAGAAAATCGATCGCATTTTGTTATTTGGAATCTAAAAACGGGACAGGTTGAATATCGCATCCGTCCAACTTTGAAGGACCTTGAGAAAAAGATTGCTGAGACTGATGTTATATCACTTGCAAAGGAGCGGTGCCATACTGCCAAAATGACACCATGGGAGCGCAGAGTTGAATCGCAATCTGCAAAGCAGCGTCGAAGGGATGCAGCAGTAGATATTGAACGGCAAAGAGTAGAAGAATTAAAGAAAGAGATCAGCAGTAGTGGCATTGACAAATACCTTCTTAGCGGAGACCAGAAAATCGCCGTAGCATCTTTCTTTGCACACTTCATGTGTGTGTTTGATATTGAGAATCACACGCATATGGCTACCCTTGAGAGTGATACGTCAATGTTGTCTCTATTAGTGGCCTCTCTTACTTACACCGGAAACTACCTTGTCCAAGCTAACTACGACGAAGAACAAAGAACAAGTTACGTGACCTTGTGGGATTGTTTTGAAGGTGTAGTGAAGAAACGACTCAAGAATGAAAGTAATGTGATGGCACTTGGTGTGAGTGAAGATGCAAGCAAAGTAATTATTGGAAAAGGCAATAAAGAAATACACATCTGGGAACCGAACAAGTCACCATCTCTACGAAAAATCCAAGGCATACAAGGATTGGAATTCAATGAATTGAGCAAAATTTTCATTGTCGACAATGACAGGCGTGCTGTTGTTTTTGCCGGAGACATATCGGTATGGGATATTGAACGCGGGGTTTTACTAGCAGTGTTTTCTCCAGACACGAAAATTACGTGTTGTCATGTTTCCATGGGTGGGCGCGTGATTACTTTCGGCTTACATGACATCCCAGAAATTGTCATTCTGAAGCTGATGTCCAGTGGTCTGCCGAGTATTGAGGATGAGGGACAGGATATGTTTGGAGAGAAACCTGTTGAATCGTCAGACGAAGACGAGGAGGAGGAGGAAGAGACGTAATGTGAACATTTAACATTGATCTGCAGGTTTGATTAACAATAGATACACAGACTGTATATTTAAAAACATAAACTATGAAAAAGGCTTCGAAATGAAGAAAAAATGATTGTATGTTTTCGGCTTGTTTGGAAGGTACATATAGAGTAATAAATTCTAAAATACACTTTAAAATGAAGTGTATGAAATAAAAGTAGTGTATTTCTTGAACGGTTTGCTCATAAGGTCCTGAATGTTGAATAGAGCTCATGTGTGATATACTTAATATTTTATTTATTCTATTATCAAGATTAAAAATATTGAAAAGCTCAATTAACAAATACCGTCCACAAGTTTTATACGTGTTTTTGTATCAATAAAATGTGCATTTATTTCTTTACAATATACTGTGATGTATCGGTGCTGATAAAACATGTAACACTAAAATCTTGTGATACCTTTCAATCTATATATATATTTGATATTTTCACAGACTTTTACACATCGCCTAGTTTGTACTGTTCATTAAATATTTTCGTATACATTATTCAACTGTCTTTTTTGGTTTATATGTTATATTTTCTTTGAAAAATAAATATTTCTATATAGACATCTCTGTTTTATTTTTCTTTTGAACTTAAGAAAACAAATTATATCAGCAAATTAACAAAAACGATTCAAACAAAAAATAATCCTTTTCTAAAAACAAGTGCGTTTTGGTTTAAATTGATGCTTGCTTACTATATAGCTTTTTTTACATTCAACAGAACAAAATTCACTTTGGCCAAAAAGATAATTTGTAATTTCATATTATAAAGATATTAGTTACCTAATTTTATTTAAGTGCTATCTTGTAAAATATATTGGCTATATTTTATAACAATACTAGTATATCAATTTAAGAATGCGTCTTAAATGTTCTTTTGTAACATGGTGCTATAAAGCTTGAAAAGCAATGATTTAATGATTATTATAACAACATTCTTAAGCATTCTGTTTTTGGTACGATTTATGATCTCAATTCATTTTACAAAATCATGTGATGCACATAATTGACGCAAAAAAAATGCATGAGTTGACCTTCATTCATGGAGATAAATTAAAATGTTAATCTTCATTACGAAGTAATAAGAACATGTATGGAAAACCCTGGTAATCAAAGATTACAGAGCTCGCCTCAACGATTGTTGTCTGTAAGTAAGACAAAGTCCTACCTTAAACTAATAATCTAGTAGTGTACATCCCAAGATGCAACATTTATGCAATTTTGATCTTATAGAACTTTAGGTTACTTGGAAATGAACTTATCAAAAAACTTCAAACTAGTAATTTAACCATGTAATACAAATTTGGCATCTGAAGAATTGAAGTGTTCATCCCTTGATGCATTATCCGCTGTAATTTGGCTCAGACCGAAAAAAAAACTCAACATAGATCTTGACACCTTACCTTAGAAAAAACTTTTCCAAAAACTTTAACCTGGTCTCTCGTCCGAATAATGTTAGTCAGACCCAGGACGGCTCCGCAGCAAGCCTAGTAGTGTGTATCATCCATGCACGTTTGGTCAACCAGTCGTATTGTTACCTCAGAAATAAACCAGCTTAAAAACCTTTGATCTGGTCACACTCCACAAAATGCGGGCCAAATCCACCATCTGAAGCAAGTCAGATAACGTGCACCCTTAGATGCATTATCATGCAGGTTCAAGTTTGGTCAACATAGGGCTTGTACATGTAGTTACCTCAGAAATAAACCAGCTCGAAAAGCATAAATCTTGTCTCTCTACTGGAAAACGTAGGTCAAATCCAGCTTCCAAAGCAAGCCTGGTAATGTGCATCCTTAGATGTTTTATCCATGCAATTAAGTTGGGTCAACATAGGGCTTATTACTTTGAAATGAGACCTGCACCGAAAACTTTTACCTGGTCTGAAACATCAACATAGTCATTACTTAGGTGATATAACAGCATCTGAAACCTTGACTGGTACAATGAAACACACTAGAAGCATTTTCCATGCATCTCTGGCATAGAAATATTTAATAAGTAAAATGCTTCAAAATTTTGACTTTGGACGCCGACGGTATAATGTGATATTGTCGGTGTCCACCTCCTCCCCAACTTCGTTGAGGTGAGCTAATGAAGCAAGCTCACATACCTCAAGTTCCCCAAAACTCGAAGTGCTGAAATTGCCCGGGAAAATAAAGGAATCCCAATATCCTGGTAATAAGCACATCTACAAATTGTGTCCTGAATATCTGCGAAGTTTGACGAAATTTTGTGCAGCGGTTTAAGAGAAGTTGTGCTGACAATCCGTTTATTTCTATATTCAAGGTATGGCCAAAAATCTAAGTTGAAAAGTGCCGAAATTCCCTGACAAATTAAGAAATCGGAATTTTCTGGTAATATGCACATATACACACTGTGTACTAAATATCTTTAAAGTTTGAGCAAATTATGTGCAGCGGTTTTTAGAGGAGTCGGCTGACAATCTGTTCATCTCTATATTCAAAGTATGGCCAAAAGTCTATGTTGAAAAGTGCGGAAATTCCAAGGAAAATAAAGGAATCAGAATTTCCTTGTAATATGCAAATCTACACACTGTGTACTAAATATCTGCAAAATTTGACAATATTCTGTGCAGTGGTTTAAAAGGAGTTGCGCTGACAAACTGTTCATCTCTATATTCAAGGTATGGCCAAAATTCTAAGTTGAAAAGTGCCGAAATTCCAAGAAAAACTACGGAACCGGAATTTCCTGGTAATATGCACATCTACACATTGAGTCCTGAATATATATGCTACGTTTAATGAAATTCTGTGCAGCGGTTTAAGAGGAGTTGCGCTGACAAACTGTTCATCTCTATATTCAAGGTATGGCCAAAATTCTAAGTTGAAAAGTGCGGAAATTCCCGGAAAAAATAAAGGAATTGGAATTTCCTGGTAATATGCACATCTACACATTGTGTCCTAAATATCTGCAGTTTCATAAAAGTTCTATGCAGCGGTTTATGAATAGTTGCGCTGACAAAAAAAAACAGGACTTAACAAGGTATGTGACAAAAATCTGATTGTAAAAGTACGGAAATTCACAAAAAATAAAGGAATTGGAATTTTGCATGGGGTAATATGCACATCTACACATGTTTCCAAAATTTCTGATAATTGTTCTACTGAGGGATGGTTAACCTTGTCTTTACAGAGTTTTAGTGAATTACAATTTTAAGGTAGGATTCTTCTCTGGTTTCTGACTAGATGAAACATTCAAAGTATATTTTCTTATATGTCTTATATATTGAGGTGTAAGGAATTTAAAAGACCATATTTTTCTTTCCTAATCACAATTGTACAACTTTAAATAGAAATGGTAAACTGCGTCTGAAAACTAGCAGGGACTATATTTTTGGCGGAATGGTGGCGTATGAAAATATCTTCTTTTCTGCCTCTCAAAATTATAATAGAACAATGAATTTAGTTATAATTTTTATACAATCGAAGACTTGGAGAAATTTTCAAATGTAAGTTAAAAATAATGAGGGACTAAACTTTCAAAATATATCAAATAAATATGATTTTCCAAACAAACTAGAACTTTGTTAGCTTTTAAACGCTTCCTATCAAAGTGCAGATTTGAGCCAAAAATTCATAAAAAGTATTTTTTCTCTCTTAGTAAACGATCAAAACTTTTTGTTTTTGTATCATTTTGTACATTTATAAGACTACTCATATCATATGTGAAAATAAAAAGTTAAATATAGGAAGCATATGAAAATAATTAATATATCCTAAAAAATTAAGAAAAACAGAGAAAATTTGGATTAGCCAATATCCAGTTAAGTTAAATTATTTATGCAAATTTGGTAATATCATGCTATAGACCCGATATAGTAATATGTTTTTATGCAAAAAGAACAAATTTTAAACTTTTGAAATAGAATTAGGTATCACATGATTGGCAACAGTATTTTTTCTATTCTTAATGATAAGGAAAAAGATAATGACCTTGCGTCTAATATAAAACGGTCAAATTTAATTTCACTGATACTATCACTTACTGATATTGTCTTCTTAATTCTATGAAAATTTCATTAATTTTTTGATATTGTCTTCTTAATTCTTTGAAAATTTCATTAATTTTTAACTAATTTATATATTTTATCCATCTCCCAATCCTTTATAGTTGTCTCTACAAGTGATAAACTCGCTTAATTAAAATTATTTGTTTGATTCCTGAAAATTCACTTCAAGCGAGTTTATTGCCTGTGGAGACAACTTTAAATGGTTGGGAGGTGGATAAAATATATATGTTGGCTACAAAATGTGTCTAGAATTAGGGAGCGAAAAGATAGTTGATTGACCAATGCTAGAAAGTGGAGAAATTCTCTCCCAAAGTGCGTAAAAAATCTTGCGCCGTAAATTGCACCTTTTTTGCATTAGGGATCTGTAGCGTTATGGTCAAAGACAAATATATAAAACCATAACGCTACAGAACTGCAGCTAGGGCATAGAATACAAAAAGGATAATGTATTGGTGTTCTTTACAAAGATTAAATAATCTAGTAACAAAAAAAAAATGTAAAACCTTTTAGATTTATTTTATTCAAGCAGTAAGCGAAAGGTTTTATGACAGAAAATACTACATATGGCATATTAATAAAATACAACATGTACAACCTTACAGTGTACTTACACATTATTTACATCGAAAGCATAAACAAAGAAAACTTTTCAGATACTGGTTTCATACTAAAAAAAAGTCACAACTGTTGTTCAAAGTACGAAATATTTTAAAACGCTTTCTGCTTAACACTAAAATATGTATATATTCTAATGGAATGATATCATTGAGTTACCGTCATTTTTCTAGTTTGCATTATCTTCTCTATTATTTTTTGTAAAAATACTACACATTAATAAATTCTTACATCCATTTATTGTGTAAATATATGTAAAATATAAAATTAGATATCATTATATAGAATTTAATTCTATGAACAAATAACATTCTGTGTCTCTGAAACCTTCTATAGAGATTCATACCCTTGGAAATTTATATGGAATACACAGCTTCAACAATAATACATGGTTTATATTTACTACAGAATGATAAAATGAACATTGAGCAGAAATTTATAGCCGCATGTTGAAAACATAAAAATCTGAAAAGTTTTTTTTTTGGAATGTATCTGATACCTGATCTTCAAATTGACAACGGTTCTTTCAAAAAATAAGAAACGGTTTACTGGAAAATAATTTCCTAAAGTTTCTGTGTGTAAAACATTGACTTACGCAATTCACAAACATGACATAAAAGATTTGCTAAATAGAAAACTCAAACAAGATTAATATTCTTTACAACATTTGCAAATATATGTAGTACATATAGTACACCAAAATAAGTTTTTCTAGTTTATACTAAAAACTATATTAACACCTGAAAGTATAAATGCAAAGTACTGTTAAGACACAGTATATAGCGAAAATAAGATCTGACAAATCTACAATACTACCTCTTATATGAAAAAGGAAAATAATTTACATGGTTTCTTCAAAAATAAATTTCTCTTCAAAAATCTCACTAAAGCACCAGCTCTTGTCAGTTTCGTACGTTAATCAAATAAGGGCTTTACCAGAAAAAAATTAAAACGACAACGATTTAAATACCGCATTGATAATTATATGTCAATAAATAAAATGTAAATGCTGTACATTTAAACTGTAATAATGATTAAAAATATGAGGCTTTTTCAGTCGTTACTTATAGCAATAAATCGAAACTTTATAAGAATAAATAAGAATGGAAAAATTGAGATAACGAACAGCATTCAAGCTCAAATGTCCATTAAAAGATACAAATCAGTAGCAGAGCAAACACGGACCTCTAAAACATCTGAGGTGCATGCATTGGATCAGATGCCAATCAAATATTTGTATATGTAAGTGATACGAGTTATTTAGAGTTGTTCATGGACATTTTTTTAAATAATAAAACATGTTTAAATTATTGCACATCTCTTGATATATTAATTGAATTTCAAACCAGAAGTCTCTGACAAAACTTTAGTTCTACATGTATGTACTTATAATAAAGGAGAGTAAAGTAACATTTGGAGTTGAAACTGTGGCAAGGCAAACAAATAGGACTTATCGCCCCTGGGAAAGTCTGTTACTGTAGTAAGTTTTGTTAAACTAATGTACATGTATGTGTATAATGCCAATGTGCCAAATTCAAAGAACTTTTAGAAAACCATGATTACGCCACTCGCTGAATTCAAAACAAATATTCAGAATATCATGACTTGGTTAGTGAGAATACTTGTAGAGAAAATTATAAAAAAGCAGGTCAAAAACTGTAGGATGTTCAGCATTCTGAATTTCACAGAAACTTAATGTCTACATCATTTTTTAGAAATCGGAGTGAACAACAGACGGAAAGATAAACGTATGTAGTATTTTAGTAAAGCTGTTTATAAATCGAACCAGAACTGAAGGAGTAAAAAGAATTTCAAAGATAATCTGCAATAGTACCCGTAGTACTTAAAGATTAAACATACGAAAACTAAATAAACGTTCAAAGGACACCTTACTATGCATAAACTCTTCTGTGTATCTGATCAGTAGAGTTGTAAATGAAAAAAATATATACATAAAACTGAAATATATTTTTTGTTACAAAATACAAAAATAAAAACTTATATGAAGAAAACAAATATGACATCTGTCTTGTAAACAAGAATCATACAAATTGATCAGGAATACAGTATTCAACTAAATTAAAGAAATCCATATACGTAACATTTTACCTGAAACTCTAAGATAATTGTGACCTGGAATAATGAGTTACTTGCAAAAATATAAAAACATCCACAACACTGTGAATCTTTTTAAATCTCCTGTCTTCACACAAAATGGATTTATTCTCATCCTTAAAAACAAGTTTAATTCCAACATCTTAGAGGTATGTTGAAATCAATATCTTTGTTTTAAAAAATTCAATTGTGAAATAAAAATTTCTGAAATACTTGTATTTCTATCCTTATTGTATTTTCCATAAAGAAAATAAACAAATTTACAATGTAAAATAAAAATAAATTCGTATGAGAATGTGTTCACTCATATAAGATTTTATGTCGATTTTTTAATTTAGTTTTTAAACTGGTTTTTCCGTAAAAATGAATTTTTAGGTTTAAAAATAGAATTGTGTTCTTTCAGTGATTATTTTTATTTATGTTCAAGTTTAGTCTGGAACACAAAAAGAAAATTTTACCAAAAGAAATACTGTCAAAATGAAGAATGAAAAAATGAATGCTGTTATCTGATTAAGGATATATGGAGATAAAATCCAACTTCCTATACTATGTTAGGTACCAATGCATTCATTCATACACTGTATTAAACTAATGTTGTATTGAACACAATTTTCATTTTCCTATATACAGGAAATATATAAACATTCAAAGAAAAAAAGAATTCTGCATCATTTGTAAGCAGAATGCAATTGCAGAATGAAAATTCACATAGAAATCCTCAGTCTTTTAACTACTGTATAATGGGAACTTCCTGCTACTATGCCATTTTTGGTTTTATAAGCAATGGTCATGCTATTGCTAAAATTGTATATGGCTAATAACTGTCAGAAAAGTAGTTATTCCTCCAAAATTGAAAAACAAAATCGGTCTTTCTTACAACATTAAGTATTTAATTGCTGGCTTTGTTGATTGCTAAAGTATCCTACTACAGTAAAACTCGTTTAGTGCAAACACGGATATTACGCCATTTTTGGTATTATAAGCGATGGTCTTGGTTTTGCTAAAATTGTATACGGCTAATAACTAAATTCCAATTTCTGAAATCCTTATACGGATATAATTGAAAAAAAAATGGTCTTTCTTACCACAATAAGGATTTAATAGTTGACTTTGTTGATTGCTAAAGTATCCTACTATCTGGTTTTATATTTCATCTACAAACTACTTCTTCGTCTTCTAGGACAAGCCAAATATGTTTTATTATAATCAGGATTTCAATTTTGCCACAAATAATTTGGAAAAGATTGCTTAGGTTTTCAATTTTGCAGCAAACTAGTTGTTAAAGTTCACTTTTAAGGATTATTATCAGCTTTATGTTTGGGCATCTCCATCCATGCAATCTTCTATTGCCTTTACTAATCTCTTCTTAATCTTCTCACTTTGCATGATCACATGTTTTTGCCATTTTCCAATGACATCTGGGGTTTCCTTACATATTCTATCAGCCAAACTTGCCAATGACTTCTCATTTACTTTCACACAGACCGGGTACTTGCTCTTCTGAGGTTGAAGTGTTCTGTAGAGAACATTGAGGTCTGCATGCTGCAACACAAACTCTTCACTGTCCTTCATCATTACAGATAAGATCAATGTAGTAAGAACTTTGTGATGAAAAACATAGCAATCTCTCAAAGGATATAAGTAGCCTAGCATCTCATGCATGTTTAAAAAGCCTTCAATTTCTTTGTCACCTTTCTTACTGCAACCTACTTTACTACAAATTCCAACATACATCAATTCTTTATCCACGAAATCTTGCACAGATACCTTTCCACCAGTGAAAGCAGCAAAAATAAGCAGACTGGCAAAATCCTTGTCTAGAGGACCAGTTGAATCCTTCCTCAGATGTGTAATTCTCATCTTCAAAACTTCCTCCAAACTGTCAGAAATAGCCATTCCCGCATTTACAAACAGAAACCTGTTTGTGCTAATCAGATCAAAGAGCAGAGGTGGGCCAATTCCGTTCCTTGTTTTTGCTTTCTTTACCCAGGACCTGATTGTGTCTTCTGAGATAACGATTTGAGAGCTATCAGCATGATGTTTATCTATCTTCTTCAGGTTCTCGTCTTTCTTCTTTTTAGTCAACACAAACTTGTTGAACTGCAGGTGCTTCTTTAAAATTTCCTCCTTTTCATGTTTGTCTATTGTCTTGTCATTTAATTCAATCTGAAATTCTTTGGAGAAAAATGGACATTGCAATAACTTTGAACTGAAAGTGTTCCAAGTGGTATCTGTAACCGTGCAAATGATGCGAAGCTGACCAGCCTCTATCAATCTCATATAATCCTGATACATCTCTAAATGAGAGTCAAGTAAAGACTCTTGGTAGGCATATTGCTCCATTGCATCATCCAGCAGCACATAAGTAACTGTGGATTCATCCATTTTACTTGCAATTTCCTCAACAGAGTTGCAAACTTCAACAAAGCATCTTTTGCCATTTGATGTTGTATTTACCTTTTTGTTGAGAAGGTTGACTGCTATAGTGGTTTTTCCTGACCCATGTGGACCAATCAACAGTAAATTCCCATGAACTTCAAACAGACCAACACTTTTGGTGAAAATCTTTGTTGGGGTGAAGACATTTGCACTCAAATAATGACAAATCCTGTGAAAATCTGAGAAGAAAATAAAATTAACAGTTAAATGAAAACAAGACATGTATTTTTTTTCCTAAAGTACTTTTAAACTTGTTAGCCCAACATTCTCTATATTCTCTCCGTTTTTTACCAAAAAAAATTACTGGGAGTGATTTCATATTTAAAATGTTGCAACAATTTGAAAGCTATTTTACCTGAAGGAAATGTCTCCACTAATGGTTGTTGCAATTCTACATCTTTCTCTTTTTTACCTAGGAAAATTTTATTCAAAAATTCAGTAAATTGCCATATAAATGTCAGTTCTTGAAAATATTTTAATTGCTCAATGAGAGGATTACCCCCCCCCCCCAAAAAAAAAGCTGTTAGGCTTTCATCAGATACAGGTAACATCATGTATATAAAATATAAAATGTACTTTAAAGGATAGAAAATAATTAATTTAAATATTAATCTACAGTGTTTAATAAAATAATTGGTAAATGAAAAGTGTTTACTTTATAGTAATAATAAAATCTATAGAAAAAAGCTTCATGTATATTAAATACATGTACCTGAACTGTTTCCCCTTCTTCTACACAGACAGAAGATACAGGCAATGACAACCACTAAGCATACAAAGGAGACACTACCCACAATAATGGGCAGGAGGGGGAGGGGCTGGGAATTTCCTCCAGAAGATGGTTTCCTGGTGAAATAAAATACTGAAAATTGAAATATATCCCGATATTTGCAGTATGATTGCAATTTTATGCATTTATTGCTTATACATGTATTTACATATTTATCTCATATTGCCTTCATTGCAAATGTGATTTACTAGTATATAATTTCAAAATTTCTGTTTGGGTAAGTTCCAGTGAATGGAAGAGCCAATGCAACAGCTTCTGTTCAAAGTGAGTGTGATATTTTATTTTCAATTATGATGTTCCACTTGCACAGCATTCAACTTTTGTCAAAACAAAATGTAATCTTTAACATTTTGTTCCCTTGTCCATGATACGGTGTTTTGAATGCCATAGATTTCAACACACTTTTATATGCAAAATACATGTGTAATGTAAATATATAATTATGACTGGAATTTTATCGTTTTCATACACATCCTTAATTTTTACATGAATTTAATTACCCGTTACTCCATATCTTGGAATGCAAATGTAAAATTGTCTAAAAAATTATTGACAGTATTGAAAGCATTGAAACTTTTGATTATAAGGACACTAAGCTACCAAGGCACATATTTTATATCTACATACAATTGTAAGTCAGATTCCACCACCATTCTGTGTAAATGATGCATGATTATTAAAATATTTATAATGAGAGCTTTGGTGTTTTTTACTAGATTAAGCTTTTATTTCTTTATATATTCCAGCTCTGATTGCCAATTGTAGGTACATGGAGCCACTCAATGCAAGAGTCATGATTTGAAAAAAAATGAAACAAATTTATATCTACTTGAGAATACTTCCATATTGATGTGGTTTAAGGATGGCCTAGCTGTTCTTAAGAAGAAGAAGTTTATTCAATAAAGATTTTTCCTATGTATTCCCTTCAATGTAAAATTTTATCACTAACTATGGTCCACCCCAAAGGGTAATGAATTTAACAAAGGAGTATATATGATAAGAGCCAATTTTGGCCCCCTAAAAATCAACATTTTAGAATGACATTCAAATATGTTTAATTGATATTTATTTTGTAGAAGAGATTATATTAGAAATATTTCCAATATATTTTTCTCATTCATATGCACTCACTAGCTGTAAATGACATGAGAAATAATGTTATTTTTGCTATCTAACAAAAAAGCCAAAAATATGCCTTTTTCTTGATGTTTTTTCTTCTGGGAAACATAGAGCGCAGTGTAGAACATACGTAATTTTTCTGTCACTAATTAGTATTGGATAGATACATCTTTGGTAAAAATATAAATCTTGTTTATTCATATTTTCTGGAAAAAAACTGATAAGCAGTTTTATACAAAATATGCTAAAATGGCCGTTTTTTATGATGTCAATTTCTAATTTTTGATCAAAATGAAAATGACCAATAAAGGTCGCATATATAGCTGTACAAATTAAAGCTATATATAAAGTACAATTAAGATATTCATTTAAAGGGGCCAATTGAGACACTTACCATATATCACTCTTTGAATTTATACACTACCTGATAATGTTTCCATATAAATATGACTAACAAGGGCCTTTCTAGCTGCAGGTTCTCAAGATTTTTTTCTCTTTTAAATTTTTGTGTAAAATTTTGATAACCTACTGTGGGCCCACCCTACCATTATGTAATTATACACACTGCAAACTTTTATACTCTATTCCTACGAAAAATCCATGCACATATGTGAAGTATATACTGTGTCAGATTACCTACAGTCAAACTTCGTTATCTCGAACCTGATGGGACTGAGAAAAAACTTCCAAGATATACAAGGAATCGAGATATCGAAGGTAAAATACTTAAAGAATATGTCGTTTGGACTTCCAAATCACTTCGAAATATCCATGGTATTCCAGATACTGGAGTTTGAGATACCGAAGTTCAACTGTATATCATTGTACATCTTTTATTCATTCAGTTCATTGTATATCTCGTACACCTTGACTTCTTGTATGAATAGAGTATTTATAGCATTGCATGCCAGTTGCCAATTTTTTTTCAGTTTTCTAAATACTGTTTTAAGCATATGAAATACATGTATAATATTACACTCTTGAGATAAGATATCCACAATATTTGGCATTATAGCATGCTCTCATAAAGCTGACTTTATAGGATATATGTGTATTGCCTTCTTTACCTAGCTAGTAAATTACTACAAAAAAAATTCAACAGTTGTAAATATGTGGTTGAATTTAAAAAAAAAAAAAAAAGACTTGGACGAATTAACCTATCAGTATCTGGGAGAGAAAAAAAAATGAATCAAATAATGATATGTAATCACTTGACAAAGAAGTTTTACTTTAGGGCATTACTTAAGGAATGTTTTTTTTTACAGTTGGCTTAGTAGAAAAACACAGCACATGTAAATATTAAGTCATAAAGATTATTCAAATGAGGATGGTTAAAGAAGAAAATTAGACATTGAACTACAGTATTAAATTTGATACTTTTCAAACAAACAAAAAAATCTACTCTTGTTGCTACAACCAATGCATTATAAAGAACATGTATATTAAAGCTGTCTGGCAAAAAACTAATGATATGTCTATATTAAAACTAAAAGCCACTTGTATGGAACGCTGTCACTGCCTTATAACAGAACACAACAATTGCACTGCGTCAACCTTCCATTACATTATGTCAACTCTATATGACATTTACTCATACAACTATTACATTGTGTCAACCTTCTATTACATTATGTCAACTCTACATGATATTAACTCATACTACTATAGCATTGTGTGAACTTTCCTTTACATTATGTCAACTCTTTATGACATTTACTCACGCTACTATTGCATTGTGTGAACTTTCCTTTACATAATGTCAACTCCATATGACAGTTACTCACACTACTATTCCATTGTGTCAACCTTCCATTTCATTATGTCAACTCTTTATGACACTTACTCACACTACTATTGCGTTGTGTCAACCTTCCATTATATTATGTCAACTCTTTATGACATTAACCCACACTACTACTGCATTGTGTCAACCTACCATTATATTGTGTCAATTCTTTATGATATTATCCCACACTACTTTTGCATCGTGTAAACCTTCCTTAACATTATGTCAACACTTTATGACATTTACACACTCTTGCATTTCGTTATGTTTACTGTTCATGACATTTAATTAAACAACAATTCCATTGTGTTAACCTATCATTACATTATGTCAATTCTTTATGATATTAACTCACACTACTACATTATGTCGATTCACTATTACGTTATGCAAACACGGGTATCCTCGGCCTTTATATGAGCATAACGTATTTTCCGCGTTCCGCAAGCACTAAAATTGGCGGGAGAGATAATTGTCGTAGAAGAAATCTCAGCGATTTGGGAATGGTATCTTTAAATAAAAATTTTAAGCGACAAAGGATTGACAATCTTGAAACGTACAAAGCCTTAACACTGCGACTGTGACTTAAAGTCACTTCGAAATTCAATGGCGTTTACTTTATTCTGATAATTAAATAAATCAAATATTATGAGTCTTGCAGCATTTTTTTTTCTTTTTATTTTGAATTGTTTGTTTGTTTGGGATATTTTTTGGATAAAAGTCTTAAACTTCTGATCTTACTAAGAACATTGTCATAATTTTTTTATCAGTCTTGAACTTTCCTTTTTTTAAAAGTGTAGACACATCGTATAACACACGTGCACTGGTGGGTTGGGTTGGGGGGGGGGGGGGGGGGGGAAATCCCGCCCTACCATCTTTAGTGACCAAAATCTACATGTATATAGAATTAATAAATTTGTTGCTTTACTTTGTAGGACATTGCATTAGTTTCACATTAAGTTTAGCTGAATTACGTTGAAAACTTTTTTTTTTTATAAAACTATAAAGCCTGAGAGCTTCTCCGCTTTCCCCCTTGGTCTCCAACCTTAAACCGTCCCCCTTCGGGCTTGAAGAATTTTTTTTATTCAAGATTCTCATATCCGCTACTGATATGTGTCTATGCATGCTTACTAAGGCATATTCAATTGATTAAGATGAGGGATTGGTAGATTTTTGTAATAGAATTCTGGCCCTGGAATGGTTGAAAAAATTACTAAATACAGTGACGTATTATCTTTTTCGAAAGGAGGGGGGATGGGGGTCAGCCAGAAAAAAAATATTCGCCTGAAAAAAAACTTGAGAAGCAAAAAAAAAAAATAAAAAAATGGTCCACTCCAAGCCCGAAAATCCTATTTCGGGGAGGGGGGTCCAACTTCGATCAGTCCAAATTTTTTGTCAGATATACCCCATTATACCCTCAGTGGACTATACTTCAAGAAAAAGTGGAGGTGGGGGGCTGTACTTTCAATGAACATTACATTTTCTATTGTAAAGTTATATCTTGGAAAAGAGGGGGGCTGATATTTTGTGCCTGTAATTCTTCCTAATCAATCAGGACCCCCCCCCCCCCCCCCCTCTTACCAGTCATAAAAACACGGTCGTCAACATTCATTTTATACCAGATATACAGCTTTGAGATAATGTAAATGTATTTTTACATCAGGTAATGCACTTTTGGAATCAACATGATAAAGAGTTAACACAATATAAAGATATTTTAAGATCACATAAGAAAGAGTTGACATAACGTAAGTATATATCCACATCACGGAATGGAGTTTTGACATAATGTGATGAAGTGTTGATATAATATAAAGATATGTTCACATAATGTCATACACTTTTTACACATGTAATAAATCACTGACATAAAGGTAAGATGTATTCACCTCACATCATGATGCTCTCGCCGTAAAATAAAGATAAACCCATATCATGTAATAATGCTTTGATATAATAGAAATATACACTCTCAAAAAGGAATGGATTTTTGACATAATGTAATGATAAGTTTAATTATAAAACACAATTCACTTGACGTAATGCAATTTTGACCTCACATATTAAAGAAATGAAATGATATAAAGAAACATTCATTTCACGTAATAAAGTTTTAACACAAAGTAAACACATTATCACTTCACGTAATGAATTTTCGACTTCGAGTTATGAAGTGCTAACATAATGAAAGGATGTATTTACTTCATGTAATGCAGCATTGACATGATGTAAAGATATTTTTACATAATCTCATAAGAATTGGCATAACGTAAAGATATGTTCACATCACGTAATGATAAATTGACATAATAAATGCATAGTTGTATGCTATAAGGCAGTGTTGGCGTTCCATACACTTGGTTAAATGTAAGGCTAGTCTTACAGGTTATACCTACAATGTATTCATGTTCCTGAAATTGTTTAGTACATGTATATTGTAATTTATTGTAAATCAATTAAGTCTGAAGACTAGCAGATAATACAAGGATATTAAAAGTTGTAAAATTATTGAACAAGTAGAATTTTTATACTTTTAATTATTTACATGTAATTGAATCCTGAATACTTTTGTTTGGGGCAGCATCAGATTATTTATATAATATCTAAACAATCTAAAGGAAGGAGTGAGGGAAATACTTACTCTTGTCTTGTCATATTCAGGCATCCAGTATCTAAATGGAAAAAAAAAACAGCTATAATATACTGTAAGTTATTGAGAGAGATATACCAATTTCTATATATCAAATCTTGTAGAACTTTTGTTTTGTTTTGTTTTATGTTTCTTACAAACTGATAACAAACAACACACATCTAATTGAGAAAGATCGGGAAAGTACAGGAAAATACCTGGTAATAGTGTACAGTAGCTTTTCTTTCAAAGAACAGTAATTCAAAATATAGAGACATGTTTTATGAAAAAAACATATCCTAAAATGCATTTATTTGCAGCAAATTTGAAACTCTAATGCATATTATTTGCAAAGAAAACAATTTTCACATCTTGATTCTTTTAAATATTAATAAGAATAAAAATATTTCAGAGCTCATCATAAATTTATATTATTTTTTCTTTAATTAAAAATGGTGTTTTAAGGGTTCATTTGACAGCAGTATTAAGTCATGCTTCATAAAGTAATAGAACGAAGAAATTGAAAATGTTATACTTTTTTCAAAGAGAGAATGTGATAAAAGAAAGGAGAAAATTGACAAAAGTAAAATTATTGCATGACACATGCAAAATCTGTTAAGTTTTTAAAGAGATTTGAGTCAGAAAATAACAGGTTTCTGAACCTAAAAAAAATCTACTTTAATTTATAGAAGAAAAATAAAAGTAAAAAAAAAAATCTGTGTATAGCCCAACAAAACAATATTGCTTCACTTCTTCCTCTTTATTGTATGCATAAACTGAAAAACTGAAAAAATTACCATGGTACTGATTCCACAGATACATGTATACATACTGTAAATGTTCCTTTCAGTGAACCAAGAATTTTGAAACAATTCAAAATAAGATGATTAGAATTTATTCCTCACTTTTGCTTACTCAATTCAAGTTTCATGCTAAAATTACAGGACACACATGACCTTGATACTTTGCAGTTCTTTTTTTTTTTTTTCTTTTTTTGCTTTACAGTGTAGAGTCGAGTTGTCAAAACTTTGATATATTCATATTTCACATAAATCTTTTGCTAAAAGATACATGATATTTACTCATTATGTCACTTTAAGTAAACATGTGCAGATAAAGTGCAGCATTTATATACATACAGTAAAACTTGTTCAGTACAAACAAGAATTAATATACATGTATTGCAAATTCACGGCTATAGTGAAGTTATCTTGGATCCTCAGCTTTATAAATTTAACAAATCTTTATACAGGTACATGTATTACAAATTGGGGTAAGATATAGCCAAGTAATTTTATAGGTCTAAGTAACTTCATTATAACCAAGTTTTACTGTACATGTAATACACACATTTGGATCATGAAAGAATTAGGCTTACATTTGTACACATCTGGGGATTGAAAATCAACACCTGAACAGGTCCCTCGCTGAAGGTCACAAGGCTCCACATCTAATTTTTCAGCATTGAGGTTATACACAGGACAGTAATCTAAATTGCAAAAAAAAATTTATTAAAAAAACAACAAGCATATGTTTTGGCATAAAATTGCAACAAGCATTTTGAGAGTATTGCATAAGCATTACAATACCGAGTTCCCAATATTGGTTTGATCATGCATGCATTAATTCTGATAAAAATCATTAAATATAATTGAATTGCAAACTTGATCTGTGATTACAAGGGGTTGGGAAGTCATTAAGATACAAGTTGATTAAAAACATGTCTAGATTAGGAAGTGAAATTTTAAGTTACAGTTGATTGACCAATGCAAAAAAGTGGATAAATTCTCCAAAAACAGAAAATACTGCATTGTAAATTGCACTTTATTTGCACTACGGGATTTGTAGTGTTATCGTCACATAATATGTTGTAAAGCCAAAATGCTACATGCAGTTCTGCAGCTACACAAAACCAAATAGGACAGAACGAAAACCATTTTTAATGGTTAATGGACTAAAACAAGTAACTATAATCAGATAATATACAAAACTTAATGCAGTGATAATATTTAACCTTTAACAGAAAAATTCAGCCAAAGGATTGGAATATTTCGCTTCAATACACATGTAGTACATTAACTACATAGAATCTTTGTAAATATTCAATCTCTAGACATCAGCGTGAAGATGCAGTGATCCAGTGATGTCACTGTTGTGCCAGAGCTGCATACATGATCTAGTGTTGTCACTGTTGTGCCAGAGCTGAATATATGATCTATTGTTATACCCTTATAAATATCCTTCTATATATTTATTACTAATAAAAAGTCCAACAAAAGAAATGTTTATCACATCGATCTAACAATTTCACTGTTGACTGGTCTTACATTGTTAGACCGCAACGTCACTGTTACTGTTACGTCACAAATAATTAATCATCGTTCAATATTGGTGATGCAGAAATAGCTGAAGTTTAGAGCTACAAGACTTGTTGCTAACAGCAAGGTAAGGAAGAAGGGAAGAGTACTGTATAGTGGGAAAATAACTCGCGGTGTTAATATTCGCTATATTCACGGTGTTCATAAATCCGTGAATTCATGAAACAATGAATAATTTTCATTAATCTCCATGTTTTATTTGGAAATTGGAGAATAAACTACGATGGGTTTATATACATGCACGTGCAGAACATGGTCATTTCAGTAATTACGAGTAGTATATTCAATTATTTTAATTATTACGCTTTACTTTAATTCTAATCAGCAGATAATAACCTGTATTTGTTAAAAAGCTGTTTTAATATCCAACGCTACAAGTTTCGTCAATCAAAACACGTGGGCCATGGTTTTGACTACCCGTGCGTAACTAATGTTACCATGTGTATCTGTTACATGTACCTGCAGTATCATGCATATTAATTTTTATCGACGTTTTAAAACATTCAAGTAACTATCAAACTTACTGAAGATTTTGGAAGGATATTATTTCGTTGACCTACATAAACACATTTATTACCATCCAGTGGTTTTTCGCTGTGTTGTATTGAAGACCTTGGGGTGTACATGCACTCATCGTTATAGCATATAGGAAAGTCATTAGACGTTTATAGTCAACTTTTTATAACTGCACTTGTTTTAATTATTCGTCAATTACTTATCAAATCTAACAATTTTATATTAACCTACCCTGTTGATGTCGTTTTCATGTAGCTAAACGGATATAGACAAGGGAGGAAACTTTTATTTTATATCAATTCCGCGAATTCAAAAAACCGCGATCATGTCAGATGAAAGAAAAACGTGAAAATTACAACCCGTGAAATTAATCCCCTATACAGTATTTTTGTGATAAATAATTTTTGTGATACAATAAATATATAACTGATTTTGTTCTTTCTCATCTTGATGTTTTATTTACTGATTATGCCATACTTTTCCATAATTATATACAGTAATTGATAATATAGCGTGTATTGATTTAATTGATCAATCTTAAGTGAGCAGTGAAGGGTATAACAAAACAGTTATAGACTGGGATTCGGGCAACATATGATTTGTTGGACCTGAAGGTGAGAATATTGGCCTTGGCCTGCGGCCTCGGGCAACATTTTCACCTTCAAGTTCAACAAATCATATCTTGCCCTCATACCCAGTCAAATAACTGTAGTGTTGTCACTGTTGTGCCATCGCTGCATACATGATCCAGTGTTATCACACTTGTGCTATAGCTGTATACATGATCCAGTGTTGTCACTATTGTGCCATAGCTGCATACATGTATGCAGCATGGCACAACAGTAACAACACTGGATTGGATCACTGCACCTTCATCTAAATCAAGAGTTTGTTCTGGGCCTGGTATTTCGAGTACAATAAATATACATTTCTGAGGGGGTGACAACGATTAACTGACTAATCGGCCGATGACTGGTTGCAAAAAATTTAAGTTTCAAGCCCTGAAAATTTAAAACTCTTACTCGGTGGAACCCAGATTAATCCAATACAAATATCGCCCGGAACACGCCCATTGTTTGGAATGCAGTGATATGGAAAATCACTTGAACAGTTGAAATTTGATTTTCTTATGTTCCATGCTGCTTCGTTCAAAGGACAACTATCACCGATAGCTACAGGGTTAAACATATTTCTTTCAAAAATGAATTTTACAGACTGAAGAAATCTAGCATGATTCACAAGTCGAAAATTTCCTACTTTCGTTTTCGATCCCAACTTTCGAAAGGTCACATGACCCTAATATGGCGAGCTCCACTGGAAGAGTTTCCAGTATTTTCAGGTCGGGGTTATTCAACGGAAAAGTGGCTATTGTGACTGGTGGGAGCACTGGTATTGGTCAGGCAATAACCCAGGAACTCATACATTTAGGTTTGTTTATTATATTTAGGCGAAACCATTTGATTTCAGATTTGAATATCCGATTATTTCGTAACTATGCCAAGCAAAATCGAGAACTATTAAGAAATGATTTATAGGTAAATAATAAATAGATTTTTGAAAATTCATAAACAGGATGCACAGTTATGATAGCATCGAGGAATGCAGAGAGACTTTCTTCTGCAACAGCTGATATTAAGAAAAATATCCCAAATGGGAGTCCAGCAGAAATAAGCAATATTCCATGTAACATTAGGAAAGAAGATCAGGTAGGAATTTGGTTTGAACTATACATGCATATTCAAGTGTTAGATTTATACTCTAATATTTACATTTCCAATAAATTTTCCCTATGATTCTTTACAAAATAAAATGCAGTATATTTTCTCATGAACTACATTACATTTATACCACGAATAAGCATGAATATCTCCATTGTTATGTCACAATACCGCACTTGACGTCAAAAAAATATAGTCCACACTGATTTGCTTTAAAAATGACAGTTGAATGGCGAAAATTTAAGGCAAGTCATCAGAAAAATAATGTAAATATAAGAAATGAATTGAATTTTTGAAGATTCATGTCAGGTATATAAACTACAACGCTCCAAGCTGGCATATTTATCATGAAGCGCTAACGCGCATCATGAAATATGCTGATGTGAAGCATCGTAGTTCATAACCTCATGAATCTTCAAAAATTCAATTCATTTCTTAACATGATTTAGAAGTCCATTTATTTTTTAAGAGAATACTTTAATATCTATAATCTTCAATCTTGATACAATCAATTTAGAAATAAGGTATCATTTTAAAATATCTATCGTGATATAAATACGGGTTGGTCACAAGATTAAATTCCATAAAGCCCAAAGGGCTTTATGATGAATTTGATCTTGTACCAACCCGTATTTATAGCCCGATAGATGTTTTAAAATGATACCTTATTACTTATATTTAAGGCGTTTATGCATAAAATAATCACACAAGCCAATCGATTGATCATCGTCATAAAATTGAAAAATATGACAGTTATTCTTTATATTTACATGCTCTTGAATCCACGTGCTCTAAGCCCAGCGTCTGTCTCTACATTTGTCCCACCCCGCACGTGATTTTTCTTAAAGGCAGAGATTTTTTACCAGGTGGTAAATTCCAGGTGAGGGAGGGGCTTATTTTGTACAGGTGTGAATGCCTTGGGGGCTAGCAGTCTACCTGTGGTCATCTGTCTCCTAATTCCTATACACAGGAAGTGATTTAATACACAGTGAAATACCCAAGGTGTCAAACTTTACCTGTGTCTGTGATTTTGAGACAATTTTAAATTAGAAGTGAAAAGTTGTAAATAATCTTATAGTATATTGATTTATTTTTGAATATTTGAAAACACCCCTACCCATTAGAAAAAAAAAATGATATAATATAAATTCAAATATTAAAACAAAGATTATTTTAGATGTTAGTGTATCTGTTAATTAAAAAAACCGCCAGTAACAACCAAATTAGAATTAATTCATTTATCCCCAGGGAAGAGTCCGATCTATTAAAAAGAAAGTCGAGTTAACTTCATTTCATTAAAATCTTTTTTAGGGTTATCCATGTTAGCGTAATCTTAATAAGGCTTTGTCACAATAAGATTGCTTGTAAATTAAATTCTTCTGAATGAAATCTGAATAACAAAGGAAAATATAAACAACTCATGATTAGAAACATTTATGAATATTTCCAAATTTAATTACTTCATACAGTGCTGCTCTAAACTTAATCAATAACATTTCCACTTTAGGCCAAATTTTTTTTATTAGTTGTTTTACGGATCCGCCGACCCCATTTTTGTAAGTTTTGGAAAAAAAATAAAAATTCCATTCAATCCTTTTTTTATAATCGCCGATCGAACTTTACTTCAAACATATAAAAAAAATCCGGAAATGACCGTACATTGTTTGAATTTTACTTAGTTGTGATCAGAATCATGTAAACGCTTCTACTATTGACCCTTTTAATAAAAACTCTGCAAGCGTTTTATAGTCAGAGATGAAATAAGTATGACGGCCATGTGAAACAATTTAGGTTTTTTAAAACAGAATATAAATGTTTTAAGAACAATATTAAATGTATAAATGTATGACGGTTTTTATGAGCTGATCAGGCTGGTGATTATTCTATATATGATGTTATCTGATCAGCGAATGGAGTGTGGTGGTTGAGGAAATTACAGCCAAAACCAACAAATCTGATGTCGTCACTTGCACTCCATCCGACACCCATAACTTTTCTTTGAGGGTTTGGCGAAGTTTTAAACAGTTATATCTAATGGTTAGTTAACAGTTCATATATTATTTATGACATTTTTAAAAGCACATGTTTGACTGTATTTTAAAAATCTGCAAGACGTGTTGTCAATTGTTAAAGCGTCAGAGAAACAAAAGACTTTTTTGTCATTGTACAGGTATGAATCTATCAAATGATGTGAAAGAAATGTTTCTTAAAGTTTTAAATTTTAGATTTGGAAAAGGAACTGACTCATCAGGATGTTCTAAGACAAAAAATGTTTGTATGAGAGTCATAGGAATGTGAAACCCTGTGGGGATGACTTATCATTCTAGTAAGTTTATTTGTGTTCATTGATTGTGCACTGAATTTTAGTTTTATACTGTTTAATACTGTTTAAGAAAAGGTATTATCTGAATTTGATTAAACTTTTATTATTTTACAGGGGGTTGTGTAAAATTTGCTGAAGTGTGTTTTTCTGTGGCAATGTGGACGTAGCAGTGAGAGGACACCCGTATCCAGTCATAGACATACACAGAAAAGTTTAGCATTGTTCACATAATATGTCTCTCTGCTCGAAGAATCGTTCTCTTTTAGTGAGGAATGCCAAGAAAAAGACATTTCTGTGCAATGTTCTGAGGTTGATTTCCCCAACTGCTTTGATATGCTGCATATTAAAAGTTTTGAACATTGAACACTTCTTCTTCTTTTTTTTTTTTTTTTTTTTGTAGCCACCCAATGGACATTTTCCCCCAAAAAATCCGTAAAACAACTAATAAAAAAAAAAATGGCCTTAGCATTACCATTATAAGCATAATATTAAAATTAAAATCAAAATTTCATTGGAAAAAAAAAGTTTTCATATTTTTTTTGAAAAATGTATGTTATATTATAATCCTTTTAAACACTAAAGGTATTTTTAATTCATATATCACCTAGCAAAAATTTTTCATAGTAATGCAGTTTCTCTTTAACATGTTCGGTAGACATCAAAGGATCAAAAGTTAATAAGAAGGTCCCCACGAGTCCCAAACAGGTGTACAGGGTATACACAGGGACCAGTAAGTAAATGTCAATCAAGTTCCAGCATCCAATGATGAACCTTCATGCACTTGATTGACAGGGCTACCCAGACCAGGTATTTTTGAAGGCGGTGCTAAAAATCTCTGCCTTTAACCGCACTTATCTATGAACCAGCGCATTCATGAAGGAATAAAATACATTAACTATTTGTAATTTTATCTCGGCCAAAGACATTGGAAATATAAATATTCACATTTGTGACTTATTCATACTTTATATTTGCCTGATTGTGACTTTTAACGTGTGAAATGCATTATTTTTCAAACCCAATGGCATGTATGTAATCCACTGAACGCGCGTCGACCCTTTATGACGTCACTGAGAAATTACGTTGAACGTTTATCCATAAGCACATCTATGACCTCTTGACCCTGAACCTGTATTTATACAGTTAAAGATACGCATTGCTTTCAGTAGTGTTATATAAAGGAAAACATTAGATTTTGCAAATGTAAATATTTTAATATATTTACATTACATTTGTTTTTTGCATATAAAGTGAATGGAAATCTATACATTGCATTCAAAACACCATAATACGGATAGGGTGCCAAGAGGTTAAAGCATGCCTTTTAGTTTGACATCATAATCATTGAACGCCGAGGAAGTGCAACATCACTAGCGAAAATAAAAAAAAAATCACGCTCAAATTGACCAGAAGCTGTTAAGTTTGCTGATCCATTAACTGTAGCTTACACGAAGGATAATACATAGGTTTTTTTTAAATAGAAATCACATTTGCAGTTAAGATAGAAAGTTAAAAAATGTAAATATAAGCAATGAATCATTATTTTTTTCAAGATATAATTTCATAACTGTAACGGTGTATGCAAACAAATTTTCATAATGCACGTTACTCAATTTGTTTGCACACACCGTTGCAGTAATGAGACTAAATCTTTCAAAAAATAATGATTCATTGCTTATATGTATACCAAATTCAGAAATTCTGCATTTCAGGTTGAAAAAATGGTTTCAGAGACATTGTCAAACTTTGGTAAGATTGACTTTCTGGTAAACAATGGAGGAGGACAGTTTCCAGGACCTGCCTCTTCTTTTAGTCTAAAGGGCTGGAATGCTGTCATAGAAACCAACCTCACAGGAACATTTCTGTGTTGCAGAGAAGGTATGTACATCATAACATGTATATTGTACCTTTGGGTTTTTTTTTTTTTTTACATAATATTTCAACTTCAAAATTGATATCATCATAAAAAATCATATGTGCTTCTTTACATCATGATCCTTCAGTCACCATGTATATTGGCATTCTATATTCAGGTAACCTAGAATATATCTTTAAAAAATACAGCAATTTAGTACAATAAATCAATTTTCTGTCATCCTTGGACTTTCAGTAAGGTGTGTCATTCTCAATGCTACGTAATTAGCATCTTTCAAATGGCAACATTATAGATATCGCATTGGTTAAAGGCAGAGATTTTTTAACGGGTGGTAAATTCCAGGTGAGGGCTTATTTTGTACAGGTGTGAATGCCTTGGGGGCTAGCAGTCTACCTGTGGTCATCTGTCTCCTAACCCCTATACACAGGAAGTGATTTAATACACAGTGCAATACCCAGATGTCAAACTTTACCTGTGTTGGGGATTTTGAGACAATTTTAAAATTAGTAATAAAAAGGTTTTTAAATTATTGATTTATTTTTGACTGTTTGAAATCACCCCTACCCATTTGAAAAATTATTATGATATCATACTATAAGTACTATAAATTCAAATATTAAAACGAAGATTGTTTTAGATGTTAATGTATGTGTTAATGATAATAAAGAAAAACTCCTATAACAACAAAATTAGACCTAATTCATTCATCCCCAGGATCCCATCTATTGATTGAATGAAAAAAGATTTAGAACCATGTTAACTATATATACATATCACAAAAAAAAAATCTAGGTTTATCCTAAACTTAATAAGGCTTTGTCACCATGAAACATGCTAAAGAATTGCTTGTAAATTCTTAAAATATCTGAAAAAAGGAAAATATTAATGACCCTTTATTAGAAACATTATTTTTAATTTTAATTACTTCACACACTGTGCTGCTCTGAACCTTATCAATAACATTTCCACTTTAGGTTTACCAATTAACATTAAAATTAATATCGAAATTTCATTTGGAAATAAAAGTTTTATGTACCAAAGGTTAATTTAATTTTTTTTTTTCTTAAATGCAAATTATATTATAATTCATTCAAATACTAAAGATATATTTAATTCATATTTTATCAGTCTAAAATTTTTCATAGTAATACAGTTTCTGTACAGTGTACACCATGTTCAATAAACATCAAAGGATCAAAAGTTAATTAGAAGGTCACCACGAGTCCCAAACAAGGTGGACAGGGTATACACAGGGACCAGTAAGTCAATTTCAATCAAGTTCCAGCATCCAATGATGGACCTTCATGCACTTGATTGACAGGGCTACCCAGACCAGGTATTTTTGAAGGCGGTGCTTAAAATCTCTGCCTTTAAGAAATTAATAACATCAGCAATTTCAAAATATTGTTGACAATGATGAGACAGCTTAAGCCCCGCCTCTTTGTCGTACAAATCGTTATCACTGGATCCTTGCTAAACTTGGTGAAATTCACCAAAATTTCTAATCCCTGATGTGTATTTGAACAGTAAATGAAAGGCTGTGTAAATTTCGAAGGATTTGACAATGTTTGTGTTTCTAAAAATTGTGAATGTACTTCATTGATTAAAAGTAAAAATATTAATTAAAATCAAAGGAAACAAAATCTTAAATGTGTTTGTGAAAAACTGATGAGGGGCAACTTATAGCAAAGATTGAACTTTCTCCAATGCAAGTCAAACTCCAAGGTCAAAAGGTAAACATTTTTTGTATCAGGAGGAAGGTCTTTACAGAAAATACACCTATAAAATTCAAAGCCTAATATCTTTTGAACAATCAGTGCTAATTAGTACTAACTGTTCAGAAGTTATGACCAATTAAGATTAAATTTTTTTTACAAAGTTGGTCAAATTGTAAGGTCAAGGTAAAAAAAAAGTTATACCAATTGAAAGTCTTGTAACAATGAAAACGCAAGTGAAGTATTAAGCCATTGCAACAACTGTTCAAAATTTATGGTCAAGGCTTTTTCAAAGTGGGACAAATTTCAAGATGTCAAATTTGGTTGTACATACCCTCAAACAAGAGGCCCATGGGCCACATCGCTCACCTGAGCACCAAGGGTAGGACTAGTATAAAATGGATTTTTATTGTAAAGTTTAAATCCAAAAGTAGTCCCATGACCAATCATGGATTTGCTATTTTTTAGAAAATGATTGAGAAGAAGACTTTTAAAGAATTTTCCTATATATTTCTATGTAAAACTTTGGTCGGCCATTTTGGCCCCACCCTACCCCCGGGGATCATGATTTGAACAAAATTGAATCTACACTACCTGAACATGCTTCCATATAAATATGATGAATAATGGCTTTGTAATTCTTGAGAAGAAGATTTTTAAAGAATTTTCCTATATATCTCTATGTAAAACCTTGGTCGGCCATTTTGGCCCCGCCCTACCCCCGGGGGTCATGATTTGAACAAACTTGAATCTACACTACCTGAGCATGCTTCCATATATATATGATGAATTATGGCTTTGTCATTCTTGAGAAGAAGATTTTTAAAGAATTTTCCTATATATTTCTATGTAAAACCTTGGTCGGCCATTTTGGCCCCGCCCTACCCCCGGGGGTCATGATTTGAACAAACTTGAATCTACAATACCTGAGCATGTTTCCATATAAATATGATGAATTATGGCTTTGTCATTCTTGAGAAGAAGATTTTTAAAGAATTTTCCTATATATTTCTATGTAAAACTTTGTTCGGCCATTTTGGCCCTGCCCTACCCCCGGGGGTCATGATTTGAACAAAATTGAATCTACACTACCTGAACATGCTTCCATATAAATATGATGAATAATGGCTTTGTCATTCTTGAGAAGAAGATTTTTAAAGAATTTTCCTATATATTTCTATGTAAAACATTGGTCGGCCATTTTGGCCCCGCCCTACCCCCGGGGGTCATGATTTGAACAAACTTGAATCTACACTACCTGAGCATGCTTCCATATAAATATGATGAATTATGGCTTTGTCATTCTTGAGAAGAAGATTTTTAAAGAATTTTCCTATATATTTCTATGTAAAACTTTGGTCGGCCATTTTGGCCCCGCCCTACCCCCAGGGGTCATGATTTGAACAAACTTGAATCTACACTACCTGAGCATGTTTCCATATAAATATGATGAATTATGGCTTTGTCATTCTTGAGAAGAAGATTTTTAAAGAATTTTCCTATATATTTCTATGTAAAACTTTGGTCGGCCATTTTGGCCCTGCCCTTACCCGGGGGGTCATGATTTGAACAAACTTGAATCTACACTACATGAGCATGCTCCCATATAAATATGATGAATTATGGCTTTGTCATTCTTGAGAAGAAGATTTTTAAAGAATTTTCCTATATATTTCTATGTAAAAATTTGGTCGGCCATTTTGGCCCCGCCCTACCCCTGGGGGTCATGATTTGAACAAACTTGAATCTACACTACCTGAGGATGTTTCCCCATAAGTTTCATCTTTCCTGGCACAGTGGTTCTTGAAAAGAAGATTTTTAAAATATACCACTAAATTTTCATTAATTCCCAATTATCTCCCCTTGAATAAGGGCGTGGCCCTTCATTTGAACAAACTTGAATCCCCTTCACCCAAGGATACTTTGTGGCAAGTTTGGTTGAAATTGGCCCAGCGGTTCTTGAGAAGAAGTCGAAAATGTGAAAAGTTTACAGACAGACAGACGGACAGACAGACGTCCGGACAGACGGACGCCGGACAAAATGTGATCAGAAAAGCTCACTTGAGCCTTCAGCTCAGGTGAGCTAAAAAGTCTTCACAAGGAATACACCTGTGAAACATTAAAGCCATAGCTACATCCAGTCAAACTATATGGGCAAGGTTAAAGTTTTGCAGACAAACAGATAGACAGACAGACGGTCATGTGGGGGCATCAGTGTTTCAGAAACACATCTTGTAAAGTTTCATTTTATTTTATTTGTTTGTTTTAACCTTTGTGGTGTTTATTCTACTCAGGTGACTGTTAAGGCCCTTGAGCCTTTTCTTTTTAGTGTATAACCAGTGGATGGGCCAGCATGGTGGTGTTATTGTCAACATTATTGCTGATATATGGAAGGGATTTCCAATGATGTGGTAATTCGAAAAAATTTACTTCATGTATCTATGTTAGACTCACCTTATCGATGAAGCCATTGCTATTCCCATGGCTTCATGGGTTTGGCATCAATGTCCATGTTTTAAAGTGCTTTTCTTAAATAATAGAAGTAAGCCCTACCTTGAGCAGACTTGGATGGGTCTAGGGTCAGAAACTTTTAGACTTGCTTGGATGCTGGATGACCTACATTTACAGATGAGTGACCATGTGAAAAATTTTGGAGCAAGTCCTCCAAAGTTACTAAATGGACCAAACTTGAGAAATGTAGATTTGCTTCAGATGCTGGATCTAGCAACATGCAGTTATGGAAAAGTGAGCAGGTATAAGTTTATGAAGCAGTTCGATTCGGAAGAACTATGTTTTTCCCTATTATACAAAACTTAAAGGTATACATATATGATGTATATAGGAATTCATTACCCAACCTGTTTCAGGTGTGGGAATCTGACCTACCCTTTCAAATGAGTGAACATATGCAAGTGAATTCAGGTCAGTTTTAAAGACACTATAAATTCTCTTTATACCAAACTTGAGGGGATGATCCATTTAGGGATGCACACTACTGTGCTTAATCTGCTCCAGGTGATAGACCTGACCTACTTTGTCAGATGGGAGAATATCTGAGCCAAACTTGCATGGATGATGCATTTTGGGATGAACACTGGCATATTTGCTTCAGATTTTTGTTCTATAACCTTAATTCATATACCAGATATGTGAACAAGTTCAAGTTTCAAAGCTTGTTTATTCCCAAGAAATTATATTAAAGTCTTATTCAAAATAATTAAACTTTTAAAGTAATTAAATTTCCACCAAAATATTGCTGAAATATTGCCAACTCTGTGTTAAACAATATACATGTACAATCAATCAATTAAAGTCAGCTTGCATGGATATTGACCTCCATATGCACATTAACTGGAGAAAATTTTGTGTATATAACCGATTTAAATTAAGGTACTTGTACATGTACATGATTTATATAGTATTTTTTTATCATTAAATTAGCTTGTCAGCTCCTCGTTTTTGTTTTTTTTAATAGAGTTATTTTCTAGTTTTACTTGTTATTCATGTGCTAGTCTGTAAAGCTAACAATGTGCAGATATTTTTAAGTCACACAGGAGCAGCACGATCAGCCGTGGACAATCTGACAAAATCTTTGTCCTTGGAGTGGGCAGCCTCAGGGGTCAGGGTCAATGCTGTAGCACCTGTAAGTGTTAAAAATAGTAATAATCAATTTGTTTTTGAATATCATTGTGTATAATTTATCAGCTTCTTCAAAATATTATATTGCCTTGGGAAAGAATTACGTGTATGTACTGTATGCTTTTATATTACATGTATAATTAATGAATTGTTATTGGATATAAATGGACCTCATCTGTGACAATTTTTCTAAAGACAGCAAGTACAATACTTGTTATACATTGTATATATTTTATTATTATCTCTTTTGTAGGGTGTAGTTTACTCCAAGACGGCAGCAGCTAACTATAGTACTGATATATTGGGGCAGTATATTCCTCATATACCTGCTAAACGTTTAGGGACCCCTGCAGAGGTAAGTGCTAATATATCAACTCCAAATGCTAAAAAGAACAAAGCGTAAGCTTACACATATATCTTATTTAAAAAATCAGTAAAGATTAGTGAGAATGATTTTTCTTTAAGATATCAGCAGCTGTCTGCTTCCTTCTCTCACCTGCTGCTGCTTTCATTTCTGGAGAATCTCTTAAAGTAGATGGTGCTGCCAGTTTATATAGTTCACCTTTTGAAATACCAGGTTTGTGAAAATTCAACAAAAGATTAACATAATAATATCATGCATTTTTTTTTATTTCTAACTCATGGCATTATTTGAATGCTTTAGTAGTTTGTAGTACATTTTATTGCTATTTTTCTAATGTTAAATCTAGCTAGCTGAAGTATTTGATATAAACTTGAAGAAATGTTCCTTCAGCTCAAAGTTTATTGTAATTAAAAATCTTGGGGAGATAAGTGTTGAGGTGAATTTTATAAAACATTAAAGGTACTTGGACACAGATTTGAAGGTAATCTTTTCTGTATAATATTACGACTTATATATTTTAATAGCATTTCACACAAAAATTAATTAAAAATCTTATTTCATTTAAAAGTTATTAAAACTTTAAATTTTTTGGCGGGTTTGATTGACACATCCTTGCACTTTCACAAATTTTAACTTTATTCTTAATCCTTAGTAAAAATGGCAATATTGATGTGTATTAATGAAAAATATTAATACTATAATCCAGAAAATTCAGAGTAGACATGTTCAAAAGCAAAACAAAGACACAATATATTGTCAGTCCGTGCAGTTGTGGTGAACAGATTTTGGCGCTTAAACGCACCACGTTAAAACGTAAACATCAAACAATAACATGTTTACAAAAACCTGTGTACATAACACGAGTGTGATCGATTCGCGAAACTCTGTACACAACGGAATGACGATACTTGTGAAGGAGTTCTGCTTTCTAACATTTCTACTCTGAATAAAATTATTTTTTTGGATTTAAGTTTTAACATTTCTCATTAATCAGTCCAGTCCAATAGGAAAATTCATAATATTACGGAAAAATGTAAGATTACGAGAAAGCGTAATATTACAAGTTATCGTAATATAAGACTTATATTACAATTTTTCGTCTACCCCCCACTCAGTTTCTTGCAATGCTTGAATTTGTCTTGGATTACGAAAACTCGTAATATAGTCTCTTACATCTGCTATATTACGCGTATTCGTAATTTAACTACATTACGAAAAATTGTAATATAAGCTTTATATTACGATAACTTGTAATATTACGCTTTCTCGTAATCTTACGTTTTTTCGTAATATTACGAATTTTCGTATTGGACTGGACTGTTAATACACAACAAGATTGCCACTTTTCCAAAGTATTAAGAATAAAGTTAAAATTTGCGAAAGTGCAAGGATGTGTCAATCAAACCCGCCAAAAAAATTACAGTTTTAATAACTTTTAAATGAAATAAGATTTTTAATTAATTTTTGTGTGAAATGCTATTAAAATATATAATTCGTGATATTATACAGAAAATATTTACTTCAAATCTGTGTCCAAGTACCTTTAAACAATACAAAATAGGAACAGAGCAAACACTTAACCTCCAAAACATCTGAGGTTGGATATGGTGCCAAGGAGGAGTGAGCGTCCCCTGCTGACCAGTCACTCTGTGCTCTTATCATGTCTGGGGAAAAAAACCAAGAAAAATACATGGACCACTCAGTGTAAATAGACCCTTTTCCTATGACATATTTTGCCTCAGAGTTATTCCCCATAGCCGCCATCTTGTAGGGCAAAGTAGTGAATTTACCCTCTTTGAGCAAGCAATTTTTAATACGCATGCAAGAAATATATGTTGGAAAATATTTACAATTTTAAAATCATGAATTAATAGAAGCCTTGACAAATGTATATTCACAAGAAAAATAGTGTTATCTTTACCTCATTAACCAGTATAACAAATTGAACTTGGTTGAATAATGAAGGGAACTGAATATGTTGCCTTACAATATGGCGGCTAAGGGGAATAACTCCTAGACAAAATATGTCATAGGAAAAGAGTCTATAATGGCTCAACAATCAGTTTGAAAAAAGTCAATCAGTATATGACTCAATATGATAAACTGTATTTGCTGACAAGGTCTTTGTATCAAGCCTAGGACTTACAAAATGATGACTTTAAAACGAGACTGCTGATATTCTTGTTTGTTTATAACTTGTTTAAAAACTTACCTCATTTTAGAAATTGTTTATATGTAGAACATGTATGTTAGCCATTCTATGAATGTAAATTTTATAGACTTGTGCTAGTCTGTAAGAATAAATAAATATAGAGAAATTCTATATCTCTAGTCTTTGTTTAATATAATATGGACTTCAATAGACAGCTTTATATAATAATTTTACTGTATCTTTGTTGTAGATCACAACAATTTACCAGCGTATGATTGGAAAACTGGAGATCCAGAAAACACATCAAACAAACCAAAGTTATGATAGTAAAGTGAAGGCAAAGACAATCTAATATAATATACTTGTGATAATCAGAATGCATGAATTTATGGTAAATTCAACACTGTTAATAAATTTACTGGTTGTAGAAAAGGTTCTATTGTTCTTGGTTACATTTTTTCCTACAGGTATCCCCACGTTGAAATTGAACCCATGTTCTGGCCTTGCACGCCTTTAGTTATTCCAGCAGAAATTGGAATTGTCAAATGCACCTCCAAATGTTCAATTCAAAAAAGAATTTTGAATTGTAAACTCATAACAAAAACAATATATAATAATTATTCTTTTTAATTTATATTTCTTCAGTTAGTTTGGGTGGGTGATAATTTACAACCTATGTACAAAATTCACTAGGACAATGATAATACTTGACAATAATATCTTCAATCAAAGTAATCAAAACAATGCTTTGTATATCAAACAACTAAAATAAAATTAATAGCTAGTAGTATCATGTCATACTCATAACAATATAATGTATTTTCTGTTACACTGTTCTTACTTTTCTGCACAAACAATTCAAGTAAGAGCAAAATCAAATGAAAAGCCCTTGTTTAAATATATCTGGTGCACACACCAACAAAAATTAAAACATAATTAAAATATACAGGATGGCACTGCATTGCCATCAATTTACAAATTTGTTAAAATAATTT